>NC_055696.1:13978634-14278634 GCF_017639745.1 Melanotaenia boesemani | reverse complement strand
CGCCCAAAAACCTAATTGAATGAATGAATGAATGAATAAATGAATGAATGAATGAATGAATGAATGAATGAATGAATGAATGAATGAACAAAGGCAGATACAAAATATTAACTAATGTGTACTCACTATAACATTATCCCAGTGCATCCATGTCTTTACAACTGCAGGTGATAATGCAGAAACCAGCAGGACACTGGCACAGCGACGCTTTATTACACTGGGATGGTCCCTTCAGAGACACACACACACACACACACACACACACACACACACAAAGCTCACCTTTAGATACCGGATGAACAGCGGTACCAAATGACTTGTGGTGAGTTTTGTACCTCGGTAAGTTGCTCCTCCACACATATAAACTGCCAACATAGAGACATGCCAGCAGGAGGCAACTCAGTACACTCACCCAACACCGTGTGTGGGTGTGCTCCTCCTGCCTTGAAAGGTCGTGCTGTGGCTGCAGCATGACAGAGTGGAGAGTCCGCAGTCTGAAGAACTTTCAGAGGTTCCCAGGTGACGACTAACAGCGGCACAGCTTCGACATGCTTTAGATTAGCTTGGTCTTCTCTGTCAGTTCAGATTAGTAGATCCCAATGAGGTGAAAATCTGTGCTGGAGAGTCAAGCTGATTAACTTTAATGCTCACACACCCATTTGCGCACACACAGAAACACACACAAATAATAGATGGATGGATGAATAGATATTAGTTTATTACAGAATATGATAAATAAAAATTTATATATTTTTCTGTGTAGAAATACCTTCTCACAGTGAGAGACTATCAACATGTAAAAGGTACAAGTTCCCTGACAGGGAATTGAATCTAGGCCGTGATTTATCGAGCAATCATCTTCACAAAGCCTAAAATCTGCATTTAAATTTAAAACTCTTAAACCATTATAAAGGTTTTCTTTGCTGGCTTGGCTTGGATACAACACCGGCATTGCAATATCCTTTCTCAGTTTTACTCTAAATGAATTTAAATGTTTAATCCTCTTTAAAAGAACCTTTGCTTATTGCTCAGTTTGTTTAGACATCATATTTTATTCATGCTTGCTTAATTTCACTATTTTGCCATGAGTAGCATATTAGTGTCAAGTAAGATTATTTTTAAAAAGTCAGCATGGCAGCAAACAAACTAAAATTTTGGCTTATTGAACTTTTTGTAGGATCAAAGGAAATAAAGCTAAATAATTTAGCAGTTGACTAGGTTAAAATATCATGTGATGTTTAAAGGTGCAGCATTTAAAATTGTGCTAGAGGAGCATTAGATAAGTAACACCTTAAAAGGCACACAGAAGAAGACAGCATACATGTACAAAAATTTGAAGTAGTTACCTGTAGTGCAGTCGTAGCTGCACCTGAGGCAGCTGGATACACTCACAGGAAGAATTTTGGCCACTGACAATAACCGTCCATTAACAACTGTGCTTGGCATTTAAAGTAATTTCTATACCTGTCTTTTAACACTAGATTTCAATAATTCTTACACACTGTACCTTTAACTTTCTTGCAGCACATCATTTTTTTCTCTTAAACTATAATATTTACAGTTATCAGGTAGACTAGATTTACTCCTTCTGGTCAGAGTGGTGGAGTTAAGTTTTAAAATTATTATTTATTAACAGATATTTTGTATTTTTGTCATGCCAGGTTTCAATTATTAGTCTTCCCTGTATTATTCATACAGTATGTGGTCAGTTCTATCCAAAATGACCAAATGACCAAAAAAATGTGACCTCAAAAAAAAAAAAAAAAAAAAAAAAAGTTGGTTTCACTATGGTTAAATCCACTTCTGAAAAATATGCCACATATTTTATGTGACCTATTATGTGATTTATCTGAACTGTTCTGTTGTTTTAATCTGGGTAAGCGGCACTCTGATTTACAATATAAGCAATGTGAATTATATGGATTAACATTAAGTGAAAAATATCTAAACTTTTAATTGAAATTTATCAGTAGGCTCAAACACACAAATGGCACCCTCATTGTGTGACATATTTGACACATTGACATTACTAGTCAAAAGTCTGGACACACTTACCCATTTGATTTAATGGAAAAGTGTGTCCAAACCTTTGACTGGTACTGTATATATAAACCAGTGAAGGGACATTCTATCGGTTTGCATAACATTTGATTCAAAGTGCATAGTGCACCTTACTAGCACAAACATAACTCACATAACTCACTCACATTTGATAAATAAAAGGAGCCTATTTTTTAATAATAAATCATCAACACTGTTCACCAACATCGTCTCATAAATACAGACACCCACGTTTGGAAGCCTACAGAGTTTTAGATGGGTACCACTTTATCAGCACACCTCGAAAAGCATGCACATAGTCAAATATTCGGATAGGAAGGAAAAAAATTACTTCAGGTGTATATCCGGTCCACACAGACTGTAATTGATATAAGTTACCCTGTTCAAATTACTTAGGCTGAAATTCACCTTGGATATTACTGAGTAAGAATTTGAATCTTGAATTTGAAACCATGTATCCCACTCTAACATTGTTTTAAGGTTTGAGTCCAGCTCAGTTTATCACATACTATGCGAATTTTTGAAATGTCTCGACATGTTAAAAGAATCCTTTTCAGGAGGGAAACTGACATGCAAAATCAACATCACTCGCACAGAACAAGTTTCTTTATGTGCACTAGCAACCGTAAGCTATTCCTCATTAAAGCAAGGCAAGCATTTGGCCTCAGTTCTAAAAATCTCTTGTCATGATGAGGAAGACCCATCCTCAGTATCCCCCTGAATAAAGAGGACTGGCCAGTGCTTAAACATTGAATTGAAGTAAACACACAAAAACCCACGCAAAACAACATGTGCAAAACATGTATAACATTATAACACATCATTTAAATAAATAAAAATAGATGAAATATTAAGGCACACAGAAAAAGAAACTTAGATGTGCTACTGTGAAAGAATACACTTTGCATTTTTAGAGACCTGGGAAAAATCAAGGCACTTTTAAACAACAGAAAATGTCAAGGCCCATAATCCTGAGATACCCTTTTTTCTTTTTCTTTTCGCTTACAGAAACCACTATTTTGTGACCTTGAGGACGCCTTAACAAATGCTGTTTGTGCTCGTCCATCTCACTGTAACACACATTTGTCTTTGTTGCTGTGTTTTCTTCTTCTCATTTCCAGACCTCGCTCCAGGCGCTCATCCTCCTCCATTGCACTGCAAACACAAGCGTAACCACAGACTGCATTTTATAACTCATGGCATCTAATCCTTCTGCATCTAATAAATGTATTCTTTAAAAAACGAGGAGTAAAATAAGATGATTTAACTGTAATTATTTTTTTAAATTCAATCTGAAACTTTGCTTTTTAATGATTCTCACGTAGCAGGCTTTGCAAGAAACTGACCTCCTCTCTTTGGCATCAATGTCTCTGATGATCTCGTCCCGTTGGTTGACTAATGACACCAATTCTTGGAGAAGCAGCTGCTCCCTCTTCTGCTGAGTGGACGATTTCTGCCAGTCTGCAAAACAATCAACAGGCTTTTCTTCATTATTTTATCAGTTTTAACCTGGTGTATATTAGTCTAGAATTGCATTGAAGACATTCACTTTCCTTCAGTGTGCAATAAAACTTTTTTTTGCATGTTCACACCAGTTCAGTTCAACACTTTATTTATCACCGAGGGGCAATTTAAAAGGCATCAGGAGCAGCGTCATTAAAAGGACAGACAGGACATCAGAGAACATACACAGTGATAAAAGCATAGAGAAAATGCTAAAAACAGAATATAATCATTTCAGCCATTCTCTCAAACAGAAGTAGCTGTCTCTGAAACACCAAATTTGTACAACATTCCAGCTTTGCTTTTTTTTATGTCACTATTTTGCATACTTCCTGCTTAGTGACTAGTTTGGGCCAAACTGCAACAAAAATATGTGCGGTTGCTTGGCAGACTGCCATTATTTTCTCACTTGAATGAGTTCTGCCAACCCCAAAAGGCCTCAAGTCTCAAACAAATCACAGTAAATGTTCTGTCAGTGACTGTCTGAAAACACTGTGTATTAAATCTTAATGACAATTTTCCCACACTAGTTGGAAAATCCTTAGCGTATGCATATTCTGTGGTTAATGTTGTACAATCTCACCATTAGTCTGATTGTATGTTCCCATGTTAAAACTATTATTCTGAGGGATAAACAGAGTTGAGGAAACTTTAATTTGCTGAATCTAAGTAAATAAACTGGGACTATCTGTGAGACTTTAAGTGTATGTTCAGCACAAGCCTCACATAACAAATGGATGTCAAGAACCAGCAGCAATGAAAAGTCCCCCTGCTTTGTCTCCTCATGTTGACATTTAGGGGTAAAAAAAAAAAAGCTATGGAACACACAGCAAAGTCCCCATCCAAGTTTTCTGCTAAGATGTACAATCTACACCTACAAAAGAAGACATAACTCCTGTAGAGAAGGAGGCAGTTGTTTTTTTAACAAGTAAAACTGAAAAATTCAAATCCGTGTTACTTTATAATTATCTGTGGGTGTTTGCTTGTCAAGTTTATGTTTCAACAGAAGATATGGCTAGTGAGACCTTTGCTGAGGGAATGGGGTTTATATTATTAGGCTTTTTGGTTGAAGAAAATTGGAAGAAGCAGAGGTGAAAAAAACTAGACTAAATGAGTGAAAACATGGATTGTTTTGAGCTCCCAAACCAACAGACCTGATGCCAATTCAGCTAGCTAAATTGGTTAAAGAAAACATTGATCTATAAATGGATGCAGCTAATCAAATATCTTTTGAATCCTGACCTTCTATGGCCATCATGACTCGTAGTTCTCTGGTCAGAAGCTCAAATCTCCTCTCCAGATCCTGCTCCTCCTGTCTGTAGACAAATCAGTAAGAAAGGAAGTTAAAAAACTAATGGAGTGTAAACATTATGTGAGAATTTCCAGTAAACTTACAGTAGTTCCAGGTGGTCCTGTCTGCGTATCAAAGCATTTTTCTTGTTCACCAAAGTGAACCACTCCTGTATCAGCCTTTCCTCTTCATCACGGTCACTTCCTGCACAGATGGATAAATAAACAACAGATTATGCCCCAATGTTTCCAAGCGTGTAAAATACAGGGACAAATGGAGACCTTTAACTCCTGGAAGGCCTAAAACTTGAGTCAGTTAGATTGCCTTATGCATATACAAACAGTTTTGGATTGTGCTGAACTTTGCAAATGCATTAGCTAATTTTAAATTAAACAATGTTCTAAAATTTTTAAACTTTGTTTTAAAATGAATGCAGCACTTTTAAAAAAAAGATTTTCAAGAGGATGTTATTAGTTACTTGGAATGTATGAAAACCTTCATGCAGAACAACAAAAATATCATGACACTGATCACACAAACTGTTCCAAGTATACATTTTTAATTTAGAATTTTTAAGGTAAAACCAAAAAAGCAAATGCATACATTTAGAGTCACTTATTTAAATCAGTACCACCAATTTCCTCATATCTGTGTATGTGTGTGTGTGTGTGGTCTGCTTACCGGTTTCCATGAGGCTTCGCAGTCGTCTCTCCACCACAGCGGCTCTGCTGTCGATGTGCTTCTGCTCCGTCTCCAGTGCTGCCAGCTCACTTAACACATACTGGCTGGTGTCCTGCAAACACTGACCACAAGCCGCATCACACATGCATATCGATGCAAGCACACGCAGTCACACGTGAACATATACAAACACAGTGGCCGCAAAGAGAAGAAAACAGAGAGTAGAGCAAAATGAAGGAGATGGAGAGAAGTGAGGGAAAAGGAAACAGGGAAAAGATGGTCAAAGGATTAAAAAGAGGTCAAAAAAGCTTGGAGAAATACAAGCTGTGAAATCTTTGTGATCCAAATGTGATTTTCTGCCATCTAGAGATAATTACAATGATGTGAGAGTCAAAGAAATGTAGAAATGAAGTGGAAAAGTGAAGAACACAAAACTGACCATCGTTTCCTCCTCTCTTTTGGGAGGCTGGTTCTCAGCTGCACTTTGCAACTCTGCAAATAGAGACACACACCGGACAGATGAAAGCATGAAAAAAAAAAAACAAGAAAGGCAAATAATAAAGATGAGAGAGCATAGAAATATTATGATTACTCATGTCAGAAAGGCTCAGTATTCAGTTACCTACCAGTATTATTTGTGTTTTCTGTTGTAGGGTTTGTCTTTTTATCTCCATCCTGTAGAAGAAAGAAACATAAGCTTCAAGTAACTCCTGGAAAACTCAAATTCATTTAGATTAATTAACCAAATTCTGCATACTGACATCACACACATTTTTAACATTTTACCAATAATGAAGGAAGGCAAAAAAAGAGTCACCTGAGGTGGACCAGATTTAGCTGCTTTAGCAATCGACCTCGGGGGTGGCACCGGGGTTATTGGCTCATCAGCTAAATAAAGATCACATTTTAAAGCCTCTGTGAAAACCTTGTTTAAATATGTCACTCTACTCATTAAATCTATAAAACTGAAAAGCAATACATTGAAAGAAATATGTCTAACTGGTGCACAGAAACACATCACATACATGTCCTTTTAATCCAAATAAATATCAACCATTTCATGCCAGCGATGCTCACACAATGAAAACTGCACAGATGAAAAGAGAAAACATACTTAAATTTACACAATCTTTCAGCTTTTTGAAAGAACAAAAAAACTCATGCTACAGTCTGACACTGAAAATGTCTTCAGATTCACTGAGGAAGATTAAAAATTTGAACGATATGTTTCATAGTTCTAATATCGAGAGACATATTCATTTCTAGTTTAATTACTAATTTCCACTACTTGTTGATAAATGCCATGTTTACAGCTGCACAATTCCATCCAGTCTATAACTTTACATGTGGATAATTTCAAACAATTCCAAATTTCAAACTTATAAACCTACTAGAATGAAGAATAAATTTATTATTTATCTTTTTAATGATTTGTTTATCTGTTCCTGCACATTTTTTCCCCACAGTATCTTGTGTAGAGCAGCAGGGCTGAACACATCTGTAAACACATCGTCCAACAAAACCAATGCTATATTTAGCAATTGTCAAGAAAGTGACCTTCACTAAAGTTAAATGTCTTCTTTCTTTGTTTAGGTTCTATCCTTCCTTAAAGTCTTTGGAACCAGTCTAATCCGTTAATTTTTACATAATCTTATAAGCAAAGACAAACAGCAAAAATCACATCTTTGAATAATCTTGCCTTATTCAGTTCTTTCTGTAAGACTGTTGTGATGAACTAACTCAAAGGTCATACTTATAAAGTCAAGTAAATTAGCCATAATCTTTGAGGACAGATGGGATAACTGTAAGGATAATTATTTTGAATAAATTAAAAAGTAATGTGTAAAATTGCAAACTGCAGAAGTGATGAAATGTGTAGAATGAAATTAGTTTTATACCTTTAACCACCCGTTTACTTCTCGGTGGTGGGACAACCAGCGTGCTGCTGCCTCCTTCCTCCAGACTCACACCTTCGTTCAGTCTTGCCATGCAGAAAGCAGCAGCATCAACGTCGGTGGGAGGGGGACTGGAGAGAGCGAGGCCATAACTGGACTGACTGCTGTTGTGCTCTATCTGCAGCACGCTCAGCTCCTGGTTGGTGAAGTGTGAGCGGATCTGGCTGAGGTAAGTCATGACTATGAGCCTATCAGGGACGGACAGCAGAACCATGTCGGATGGCTCCAACAGACGAGAGATCCCCAGCGCCTCAAAGCCATCAAATGCCTGAAGCCAAAGAGATTTTCATTAATAAGATTTTCATCATTTCTTTTCTGGCTGTCTTTAATGTGCAAATGGAAATGAATGAATTATGTCAGAGACAATAAAACAAGAGCTCCTATATTAAACTGGCTCAGTAGAACATGTCATTCTTAGACAATGTGCATCATTCTCACCTTCTTGTTGTTGAGTTTGATGTCATGAGGGTACAACTGGTCAAAATCTCTAATTGGGCAGAAACAAAAAAACATTTAAGGCCATATTAATGACAAACACACTGAGCTGCAATGTGCAAAATTAAAAATGAAAATGCAATCCATCCAAAATACAGAACCAGTAACAAAGTAACAGATGGCGTACATCTTTTCAGGATGGAAATGATGCAGGATGGCACAGAAAGCTAGGCCGTTTCTCCAGGACGTGCTGAAGTTTGTGACCTTCACCCCCTGGTACCCATTAGTGATGCTTTGACACCACTGGAGCAGAGACTGACTGGAGTTCACCAGGTCCTGGAGGGGGCGGAGAGGAAGATGAGGGAAGAGAGTGAGGCAGCTCAGTTTGGGTTGTATATATGTATATCAGGGTTCATCAAAGTGTCCATATTGTATATATTTACCTCAGCTGAGTCATCCTTCCCATCAGCCTCCTCTCTGACCACTGGCACAGGATCAGGGGTCTTAGAGTCAGGAATTTCTTCCTCCGGTAACGTAGGGAGCCGAGAAGTTTTAATCTCACAGTGATGGGCAGAATCAATACTGTCTGTGCTGGTGGTGTCTTTTGCCTGAGATAATTGTTTCTTCTTTACACCATCAAGGAGGTCAGTAGGCTGGTGTTTTACTCTATGACAAGATAAAACAAAAGACGGATGATGCACAGGGAGAACAGCGAGAGTGGAGGAAGTTATAAGGAGCATCCACCTGCTATTAGCAGATCTGAGCGAGTGCGGGCAATCATGCCATGATCAGTAGAATGAGCAAGCTGGTGTTAGAGAGCATACAAAACATAACACAATCAGTTAAATCTGCAAAGCTTTTGAACCACACAGCACCCCATATGTACTCATGTAGCAACATACTCGCATTGACAAGTTTCTTTCAGGGAGCAAATGGAAATCAAGCCTCAAGCAGCCAAAACATTAAATAAGTAAAGTTATGTCTGTGCACATGAGATAGTATTTGAACACAGTGTTTTCTGAGCCAAGATGGGGATTGGTAGACTAAACAAACAGTCCTTGGGGTTATATTGTTACTGTCTCATGTTTTCTTTAATTCTTCTGGGATTTTACAATTCAAACCAGATGTTTTGACTGTTTTGCTTCAACTTTCAAGACATGATAAATCTCTAATCATCACTTGTGCTGCCATAAAACTAATAAAAACAGAATGCTTGAAATTCAAAGCACTGGAAGCCAAAGAAACCTTGGCTTTGAGTTTATGATTGGAATCTCTTTAGGACAGCCTCTGAATCCAACGTACCCAACAATGTCACTGCAATGAAGATTACCAGCCCAGCAGGTAAACAACCAAGATTTTCAGACCTCATAAATTTGTTAAGCAGGCTATGATTATTGTATCAAACATGTTCTTTTGTTGGCTGAGAAGCAAAAATCTGACACAAATATTTAATATTGAGTCTACGGCTCTACATCTCAGATAGCCAAACATTTTAGGAAGCAGCACAGATGTACAACATCTGTTTACTTACACTTCCTCCTCTCCATGTGGCTCCTCTAACTCAGTTAGTGATATTTGCTGCAGGGCAACAAAACTGGACATAACTGAGCGCTGACTGTGATCAGTCAGGTCAGTGGGCATATATGACTGGTGTTTAGAGTCTGTAGCATCACAGTCAACATCACCAGGGGCAGGAATGAGTCGTTTCATACCACGAGGGCCGGAGACAGGGGATGTGTCACCTGACATCTGGTGAATTTTAGCCAATAAGAACACTTCTTCTTCTTGGAGCTGTTGGTCTTTAGAAAGATGGCTATGAACATTGTTCAACTGTTGACTACCACTCTTTGAAGTGCTTGTGTCCTTGTTTAAACTGGAAGATTTTGTGTTATTCTCAGACCTCAATACAAGACTCTCAGGTGATTTGATCAGATTTTTACTGATGTTTGCGGCAGTTTGTGTCTTTATATCTTTAGTGTCACAGTTTATGCTTGCAGTGTTTGTGCTTGGAGTTAGGGGCCAAGGCACCACAGAAGACTGAATGAATTCCCCTTCTTCACTGGTTGCCACCTCCAGACTGGGATGAGTTTCAGAGCTATGATAACTAGTTTGTTCCGTGAAAGAGGGTGAAGAGGGCTTCTGGGCTACAGCAGGAGTTGGGTGGCCTGGGCTGAAGACAGAAAAGGAAAATTCAGAACTGAATGTACAGGCTGACATGCACATTTCAAAAGGAACCAGCCACAGATCCAACTGGTATCCATGTCATACTCCGTTCTGCTTTGCCAACATACGGCAATTCATCTCAAGCAGCCAACGCTTGGAAGAAACTCAAGCAAACAAGTTGTGTTGATCTAAAGGCAATGCATGGCTCAAAAAGCTTTTCCATACTTAGTTTCACATATGCTTGTAGAAGAATTTCCCCTTAACTCCCAGAGTGTTAGTCGACCAAAGGTCTTGCTGTAACTTCAACAGTTTTCATAACAGTCAACTGAATTGGAGCATCTGAAGGCAAATGATCCATTCAACCATGCCAACTACCATGCTGATCTACACCGATAACTGAGCAAATGCACATTTGCTATATTCATGTAGACCATGATAATCATGGACAAAACCGCAATAGATACAGATGTATCCTCTGCAGTATGATAACACATTTTCCAGGCTAGCAGCACTGCTACACTTTTTTTAAAACAAACAATAACATGCTGCTGAATTAGCTATTAATTCAATTACTATTAATTCAATTACAATAAATAACTTACTTGGCTTATGCCTCTTTTCAAAACAGTTTAAAAACTTCTTGCATTAGTCATATCCAAAGTAAAGAGGCACTTTCAGTTTCCTTCATAAACAAAATGGCGGTGATGTTCTTTGGTAGATGACTCACATGCTGAAACACAACTCTGTTGTGAGTATTTGCAGGGACAGGCCAAGCCCCAACGTTTAGTAGCCATTATATTCCTCAGAGGTGGAGCGAGTTAAAGTGGAGACATACATGCTGGGCCACTCATCCCTCTGCCTGTTTTAATTACCCTCACCCCCCGACGCTCCTTACTCACCCTGGTTCCCCCTCCATGTACAGCTCAGCCAGCCAGATGGAGCCAAGGTCTTCATGTCCTGTCTCATACTCTACTTCCTCCTCCTTGTCTTCTCTCAGCCACACTGGGATGGCATCATGTTTAAGACTGGATGCAGTCTTTTTAACCAATCCCAGACTGGAAGTGTCCAGTGTTTTCTTAACAGCACCAACAGAGTCCTTGGATTTGCTGTTAATCGCTTTGACTGCAGCGAGAGAATCAGCTGGTCTATTTGAAACCAAACTGGCTTCAGCTTTAGGTGTGATTGCTGGTTTGGGATCAGATTTGCATTCTTCATAATTACCCTGCTGCCTGACATCATATGCAATATCATCCAATTCTGCCTCCCTCAGTGGCGGCCCGACGCTTGATTGGCTGCTATTAGCGTTCTGGTTGTTGAACACTGATGAAAGGCCTGAAAATTTCTCCCTCATCCACTGTGGGGTTTCTTCTCTCATGTTATCGTCTCTCTTCTTGTTTTTATTTGCCACTGTTCTTATCTCCTTATTTTCTTGCTTTTCCTCATTCTTGTCTTTTTCACACTTCTCGCTCTGTTTCTTGATTTCTGTCTGTGCCTTTTCTCTCTCGTCTAGTTGCTTGTTCTTCTGCTTTCCCCTCTCTGTTTTCAGTGTCTTTCGTTCCTCTGCCCTTTGCAGCTTTTCTCCCTCTGTCTTTTCCTCCCTCTCCATCCTCTCTTTTTCCCTCTTTTTAGCTTCTTCCCTCTCTATCTTTTCTTTCTCTCTCTTTTCAGCTTCTTCCTTCTCCAGCCTTTCTTTCTCTCTCTTTTCAGTTTCTTCTTTTTCCAGCCTTTCTTTCTCTCTCTTTTTAGCTTCTTCCCTCTCCAGCCTTTCTTTCTCTCTCTTTTCAGTTTCTTCTTTTTCCAGCCTTTCTTTCTCTCTCTTTTCAGCTTCTTCCTTCTCTATCCTTTCTTTCTCTCTCTTTTCAGCTTCTTCCTTCTCCAGCCTTTCTTTTCCCCTCTTTTTAGCTTCTTCCCTCTCTATCCTTTCTTTCTCTCTCTTTTCAGTTTCTTCTTTTTCCAGCCTTTCTTTCTCTCGCTTTTTAGCTTCTTCCTTCTCCAGCCTTTCTTTTTCCCTCTTTTTAGCTTCTTCCCTCTCTATCCTTTCTTTCTCTCTCTTTTCAGTTTCTTCTTTTTCCAGCCTTTCTTTCTCTCGCTTTTTAGCTTCTTCCCTCTCCAGCCTTTCTTTCTCTCTCTTTTCAGTTTCTTCTTTTTCCAGCCTTTCTTTCTCTCTCTTTTTAGCTTCTTCCTTCTCTATCCTTTCTTTCTCTCTCTTTTCAGCTTCTTCCTTCTCCAGCCTTTCTTTTTCCCTCTTTTTAGCTTCTTCCCTCTCTATCCTTTCTTTCTCTCTCTTTTCAGCCATTTCCTTCTCCATCCTTTCTTTCTCTCTCTTTTCAGCTTCTTCCTTCTCCAGCCTTTCTTTTTCCCTCTTTTTAGCTTCTTCCCTCTCTATCTTTTCTTTCTCTCTCTTTTCAGCTTCTTCCTTTTCCATCCTCTCTTTCTCTCTCTTTTCAGCTTCTTCCCTCTCCAGCCTTTCTTTCTCTCTCTTTTCAGTTTCTTCTTTTTCCAGCCTTTCTTTCTCTCTCTTTTTAGCTTCTTCCTTCTCTATCCTTTCTTTCTCTCTCTTTTCAGCTTCTTCCTTCTCCAGCCTTTCTTTTTCCCTCTTTTTAGCTTCTTCCCTCTCTATCCTTTCTTTCTCTCTCTTTTCAGCCATTTCCTTCTCCATCCTTTCTTTCTCTCTCTTTTCAGCTTCTTCCTTCTCCAGCCTTTCTTTTTCCCTCTTTTTAGCTTCTTCCCTCTCTATCTTTTCTTTCTCTCTCTTTTCAGCTTCTTCCTTTTCCATCCTCTCTTTCTCTCTCTTTTCAGCTTCTTCCCTCTCCAGCCTTTCTTTCTCTCTCTTTTCAGTTTCTTCTTTTTCCAGCCTTTCTTTCTCTCTCTTTTTAGCTTCTTCCCTCTCCAGCCTTTCTTTCTCTCTCTTTTCAGTTTCTTCTTTTTCCAGCCTTTCTTTCTCTCTCTTTTTAGCTTCTTCCTTCTCTATCCTTTCTTTCTCTCTCTTTTCAGCTTCTTCCTTCTCCAGCCTTTCTTTTTCCCTCTTTTTAGCTTCTTCCCTCTCTATCCTTTCTTTCTCTCTCTTTTCAGCCATTTCCTTCTCCATCCTTTCTTTCTCTCTCTTTTCAGCTTCTTCCTTCTCCAGCCTTTCTTTTTCCCTCTTTTTAGCTTCTTCCCTCTCTATCTTTTCTTTCTCTCTCTTTTCAGCTTCTTCCTTTTCCATCCTCTCTTTCTCTCTCTTTTCAGCTTCTTCCTTCTCCAGCCTTTCTTTCTCTCTCTTTTCAGTTTCTTCTTTTTCCAGCCTTTCTTTCTCTCTCTTTTTAGCTTCTTCCCTCTCCAGCCTTTCTTTCTCTCTCTTTTCAGTTTCTTCTTTTTCCAGCCTTTCTTTCTCTCTCTTTTTAGCTTCTTCCTTCTCTATCCTTTCTTTCTCTCTCTTTTCAGCTTCTTCCTTCTCCAGCCTTTCTTTTCCCCTCTTTTTAGCTTCTTCCCTCTCTATCCTTTCTTTCTCTCTCTTTTCAGTTTCTTCTTTTTCCAGCCTTTCTTTCTCTCGCTTTTTAGCTTCTTCCTTCTCCAGCCTTTCTTTTTCCCTCTTTTTAGCTTCTTCCCTCTCTATCCTTTCTTTCTCTCTCTTTTCAGTTTCTTCTTTTTCCAGCCTTTCTTTCTCTCGCTTTTTAGCTTCTTCCCTCTCCAGCCTTTCTTTCTCTCTCTTTTCAGTTTCTTCTTTTTCCAGCCTTTCTTTCTCTCTCTTTTTAGCTTCTTCCTTCTCTATCCTTTCTTTCTCTCTCTTTTCAGCTTCTTCCTTCTCCAGCCTTTCTTTTTCCCTCTTTTTAGCTTCTTCCCTCTCTATCCTTTCTTTCTCTCTCTTTTCAGCCATTTCCTTCTCCATCCTTTCTTTCTCTCTCTTTTCAGCTTCTTCCTTCTCCAGCCTTTCTTTTTCCCTCTTTTTAGCTTCTTCCCTCTCTATCTTTTCTTTCTCTCTCTTTTCAGCTTCTTCCTTTTCCAGCCTTTCTTTCTCTCTCTTTTCAGCTTCTTCCCTCTCCAGCCTTTCTTTCTCTCTCTTTTCAGTTTCTTCTTTTTCCAGCCTTTCTTTCTCTCTCTTTTTAGCTTCTTCCTTCTCTATCCTTTCTTTCTCTCTCTTTTCAGCTTCTTCCTTCTCCAGCCTTTCTTTTTCCCTCTTTTTAGCTTCTTCCCTCTCCAGCCTTTCTTTCTCTCTCTTTTCAGTTTCTTCTTTTTCCAGCCTTTCTTTCTCTCTCTTTTTAGCTTCTTCCTTCTCTATCCTTTCTTTCTCTCTCTTTTCAGCTTCTTCCTTCTCCAGCCTTTCTTTTTCCCTCTTTTTAGCTTCTTCCCTCTCTATCCTTTCTTTCTCTCTCTTTTCAGCCATTTCCTTCTCCATCCTTTCTTTCTCTCTCTTTTCAGCTTCTTCCTTCTCCAGCCTTTCTTTTTCCCTCTTTTTAGCTTCTTCCCTCTCTATCTTTTCTTTCTCTCTCTTTTCAGCTTCTTCCTTTTCCATCCTCTCTTTCTCTCTCTTTTCAGCTTCTTCCTTCTCCAGCCTTTCTTTCTCTCTCTTTTCAGTTTCTTCCTTTTCCAGCCTTTCTTTCTCTCTCTTTTCAGCTTCTTCCTTCTCTATCCTTTCTTTTTCCCTCTTTTTAGCTTCTTCCCTCTCTATCTTTTCTTTCTCTCTCTTTTCAGCCATTTCCTTCTCCATCCTTTCTTTCTCTCTCTTTTCAGCTTCTTCCTTCTCCAGCCTTTCTTTTTCCCTCTTTTTAGCTTCTTCCCTCTCTATCTTTTCTTTCTCTCTCTTTTCAGCTTCTTCCTTCTCCAGCCTTTCTTTCTCTCTCTTTTTAGCTTCTTCCTTCTCTATCTTTTCTTTTTCCCTCTTTTTAGCTTCTTCCCTCTCTATCCTTTCTTTCTCTCTCTTTTCAGCTTCTTCCTTTTCCATCCTTTCTTTCTCTCTCTTTTCAGCTTCTTCCTTTTCCATCCTCTCTTTCTCTCTCTTTTCTGCTTCTTTCTTCTCTAGCCTTTCTTTCTCTCTCTTTTCAGCTTCTTCCTTTTCCAGCCTCTCTTTTTCTCTCTTTTCAGCTTCTTCCTTTTCCATCCTTTCTTTCTCTTTCTTTTCAGCTTCTTCCTTCTCCAGCCTTTCTTTCTCTCTCTTTTCAGCTTCTTCCTTTTCCATCCTTTCTTTCTCTCTCTTTTCAGCTTCTTCCTTTTCCATCCTTTCTTTCTCTCTCTTTTTAGCTTCTTCCTTCTCTGTCCTTTCTTTCTCTCTCTTTTCAGCTTCTTCCTTCTCCATCCTTTCTTTCTCTCTCTTTTCAGCTTCTTCCTTCTCCATCCTTTCTTTCTCTCTCTTTTCAGCTTCTTCCTTCTCCAGCCTTTCTTTCTCTCTCTTTTCAGCTTCTTCCTTCTCCAGCCTCTCTTTCTCTCTCTTTTCAGTTTCTTCCTTCTCCATCCTTTCTTTCTCTCTCTTTTCAGCTTCTTCCTTTTCCATCCTCTCTTTCTCTCTCTTTTCAGCTTCTTCCTTCTCCAGCCTCTCTTTCTCTCTCTTTTCAGCTTCTTCCTTCTCCATCCTTTCTTTCTCTCTCTTTTCAGCTTCTTCCTTTTCCATCCTCTCTTTCTCTCTCTTTTCAGCTTCTTCCTTCTCTATCCTTTCTTTTTCTCTCTTTTTAGCTTCTTCCCTCTCCATCTTTTCTTTCTCTCTCTTTTCAGCTTCTTCTCTCTTCAGCCTTTCTTTTTCCCTCTTTTTAGCTTTTTCCCTCTCTATCCTTTCTTTCTCTCTCTTTTCAGCCATTTCCTTCTCCAGCCTTTCTTTCTCTCTCTTTTCAGTTTCTTCCTTCTCCAGCCTTTCTTTCTCTCTCTTTTCAGCTTCTTCCTTCTCCAGCCTTTCTTTCTCTCTCTTTTTAGCTTCTTCCTTCTCTATCCTTTCTTTTTCTGTCTTTTTAGCTTCTTCCCTCTCCAGCCTTTCTTTCTCTCTCTTTTTAGCTTCTTCCTTCTCTATCCTTTCTTTTTCCCTCTTTTTAGCTTCTTCCCTCTCCAGCCTTTCTTTCTCTCTCTTTTCAGCTTCTTCCTTCTCCAGCCTTTCTTTCTCTCTCTTTTCAGCTTCTTCCTTTTCCAGCCTTTCTTTCTCTCTCTTTTCAGCTTCGTTCTTCTCTATCCTTTCTTTCTCTCTCTTTTCAGCCATTTCCTTCTCCGGCCTTTCTTTCTCTCTCTTTTCAGCTTCTTTCTTCTCCATCCTTTCTTTCTCTCTCTTTTCAGCCTTTCCCCTGTCCAGCCTTTCTTTCTCTCTCTTTTTAGCTTCCTTCCTATCAAGCCTTACTTCATCTTTCTTCTCTGTCTCTTCTCTCTTTGGCTCCCTCTCCTCACTCTTTGCCTTCACAAGGCTTTCCATCCTTTGTTTTTCCATCTTCTGTTCTTTCTCCTTCTCCTGCTCACTGGCTGCTAGCCGCAGACTTGCCACCAGACTCAGCCCACATGTCTTGTCTGGTTTCTGAGCTAATTCATTCTTGGAAACCTTATCTTCAATAATCGACTGACATTCTGCTGAGTCAGTGAAAGCTTTAGGGGGTAAAATGTCAACACCAATGGCACTTAATGGCTCCTTATCTGGCTCAAAGGAACACAGGATCTCTGTATCTACTTCATGTAAACATGGCTGGTCTTCATTATTCATAAGCAGACACGGTTGGTTTGCAGACAGCTGTGGATGACCTGCATCATTTGATCCAGTTGTGTGCAGTAAGGAGGCCACTGTCTCGTAGCTAAAGGGCAAACAGGAGGGACAGGAAAACTGTGAGACAGAACTCACCCTACAGTGACCTGCATTATGACCATAGCTGAACCCTGTGACAGAGAGCCAGATAGCATGCTTGATTGAACATTTCCTTTACAGACTTTGTTTTGGTGCTTGTCCAAAGAGTTATACAAAAAGCATTTAGAGGACATGGATATCTTGTTATACAGATCACTGTCTTATATTGTTTCTGAAGTGGTGCAAACAGAATGGCATCTATATCACTTTTGGTAATATTAGGAGCAGCTAAAACACTAACTGCTGTCATACTGTTGAAAGATATGCAAACAAATTTTGCACAACTGCCGCTGATGAGCAACACATCTTTGAGGATAGTTGCTGAGTGGATTTTAACCATATGAGGAAAAAAGCCACAATAACTGTTAGCACCAAAATTGGTTATTTTCTATCTGGATTAAAAGCAACACATCTAGTTTTCTATATTTCTGCAGAAGTATGACTTCAAATAAGTTCGCACAAGCCCTGAATAAAGACAAACTGAAACAAATTCAACTAATGAGATAAAAATACTATATATAACTGAACTAAAAAAATCCAATGTTACATATCTGTGAACCAACAGGATAAGCAGTTAATGTGAAGATGAACATAGCCAGGTGCTCTCAGTCAATGTAAAGTTATTTAGTTGTCATTTAAAGAGGTCCCAATGGAAGGCAGTGTAACTTCTGAGAAACTAGAAGCTTCCCTCAGATCGGTTAACATTAACGTACTATCAGGAAAAGAATTAAAAGACAGCCCACTAGAAGAAAACTACTGCTTGAAGCAACTACAAGCACACACATATTTTGTACTACAGAATGGTTAAATAAAACTAAAACTAATGTTTTTGAAGGTTTATATTAAAATTTGGACCTTAATCCAACAGAAATGTGTGGAAGGATCTGAAGCAAGTAATACAATACACACATCCAAGAAGATGAAGCTGTTTATGAAGAACTGGACTACAGGTTCTATCAAAAGTTACCGGAAATTAAAAAAAATTTCACCTATTGCTGCGATGAGGACTGAAAGCAAATTGCACACAGCCAGTTTCAGATATGTAACATCTCATTAAAATTATACAGAAATTACGAATATATAGGGAGACATCTGTTTAAATGGGCTCTCTTGAATTATTTTGTAGAGTGATGATGTTTGAGGTCATGTTTATGTTGAAATTTAGACATCAGGGTTAAACTTTCAAGCACCTCCGCTATCATAATCTACAAAAACGTCCTTTTGCATTCTGCATCACACGCCTAAAAATACTAATTTGACCACACCGGCAGGCAGATAGACTCACCCTCTATAAAACACCCCAACTACTGCTGACATGAAGCCAGCAGGTGCTTCCTTCTGTTGCTCTGCAACACATACATCTGCCTCTGTCTGGGCACTACCACACAAAAACACACACACACACACAGAAAACACACATACAGAGACACACATTTTACCGAGAAGCTCTAAATTGAATCACTTTCATTAAATGACTACTGGCACAAATGGAGGTTAACATGAAGAGAAAAGCTTCAGGTTAATTGTAACAACTAAGTTGTACTGATTCGGCTGCAGCACAGTGGAAGAATGTTAGTGCGTGTGCAGGCTTGCATTTGCACAACATGCTACTGAGACTGCAAGGAACCATCACTGACTCACCCCCCTATAACACTCTCCTCCTCTTTCTGCTTCTCCACCTTCTCTTCAGTGGTTTTACTACTTTCCATTCCTTGTTCCGTTCCCGTCTCAGCTGTGGTCTCCTCCACAGTTGCCCATAGCTGTTTCTCTGCCGTGCACACCAGCTTTTCATTGTTGATCAAAATCTCCTGACTGCCAACCACAACATCAGCTGGTTTCTCCTTCTTCACTCCCTCTGGTTGTGGTTTGTCTGGTGGCTGGAAATGTTGTTCCTGCCGCAGTCCTAGTTCTGGTTTTGTGGGGAGCAATGGCTCCAGTATGAGAGCTGTCCGTTCCCCAGGTGGTTTAGTGGATGGTTTGAGAGAGGACCTTGGTTGCACAGTGGGTTTCTCTGGGGCTTTGGGCTCCTCTTGAACCAGTGGTGGGCCAGGCTGGGTAGTGGACTGGACTGTGTGTTGCGTTTCTGAACTTTTTGCTGTTGTTGGTTGGTGTTGCTGCCTCACAGTGGTGTCCACCTCAGTGGCATCTTCTCTGGGTGAGCTACAAAAGAGAGAAAGACACATGAATAAAAATGTAAATTTTCTATTACATAAATAATTTACTAGCCAAATGCATAGCAAGACAGACAAACAGAAACACAGACAGGAGGACAAAGCAGGGAAACGAGCAGAATTATGTCCCCTTATCCCTTCTTACCCTCTGCACAAAGGTTTTATACCCTCCTTAGCAGAGACTTTTTCTGGTGTATCTTTCTCACTTCTCCCTTCAAGCATTTTCCACAGAGGAGTCTCTGCATCAGTCAGCCTCTGTGGAGGTGGGACCAATGTCAAGACCTCTAATGTCAAAGGTTTATTCTGAATGGAGAGCTGAACAGTGGGATCTGAACTGATGCCAGATGATACAGATATTTTCTTTTCAATGTTTGACAGTTCACTTTCCTTTACGGGAGGGGGTTGCGCCATACTGGAGTAAGGAGGAAGAATAAGGACAAAGAGATGCAAAAAATGACCAAGAGTTCAACAGAACGAAAAAAGAAAAATACAACACTCCTATATTAAATAATTAAGTATTAAGCTATCTGTTAATTTCATTTTCAGATCCACACAATAGAGGAAATTAGAGTGTAGCTTGAAGATAAGCAATCAGGAGCTGAAAAAAAGGAGAGATTTGTAATACTGGCATCAAAACAACCCCATTTCCAAGAAAAGTCCAAAACAATGAGTATAATGAGGACAAAATGCAGAATTTCCATTTTAATTGAAAACCATATTTACTCAAAAACAGCACAGAGGCAATAAAAGTATTTTAAAAACTATATACTCTACAGTAAGCACATTATATATTGCCCTTTTGTGTGGGAAAAAATGGGCTAAATTATGAGAAATTTCTTTTTACATTTTACACAGCATTCTAATGTCTTTTTTGGAAATGAGGTTGAACATTACAGATTTGTCTTCCAAAACTTCTAAACACTGTGAAGCTTTTAGTGGCAGACAATTACAAAATAATCACAGGAGATAAACTGAGATTCAGCTCATCTTTGTGCCATTTAGTGAATACGCATTTTTTGGTCGATTGATTTTTTCTTGTTTGTGAAAGCCATTTCAAACACAGACAAACACCAACAAAGAATTATTACTTCATTACTGCAACTCACCGTTCATCAGATTTGGGAGTTTGTAAGACCAGCTGCTGGGCTGTAGTGCTAGTTTTGACCAGCGGAGGGCAGTGTGGAGCAGGAAGTAGCGTCTGCGTTATGTCTTTAAGAGGTGTGTGGGAGTGTGTGAAACAGAGAGGAGCAGCAGTCCTCATCTTCTGCTTGTCCTCATCTGACTTATTGACCTCCACACTGCAGACTGGAGCAGCTCGATCCTGCTCCTCTCTGGCTCCTCTTTTCTTCTCTTCCCTGTTTTTTATTTTTTCCATCTCCTTCTCTTGCAGAAGTTTCTTTTCCTCCTCCTCTTTCTTTTTCCCATCTTCTTCTTCTTTCAGTTTTCTTGCTGCTTTCTCTTTCTCCTCTTTCAACCTATTCTCCTCTGCCTCCCTCTTTTTCTTTATCTCTGCCTCAAGCCTCATCTGTTCCTCTTGTAATTGTTTCCTATTTTCTTCTTCTCTCTTCTTTCTCTCTTCTTCCTCCTTTTGCATCCTGTTCTTTTCACTTTGCTCCTTTAAGAGTCCCTCTTTCTCTCTTTCTTCTTTGAGTAGTCTCTCCTTTTCTTCCAACTCCCTCTTCCTTCTCTCTTCTGCTTCTTTGATTATTCTCATCTCCTCATCTTCTTTCCTCTTTTTCTCCTCCTCTGCCAGTTTTTTTCCTTCCTCTTCTTTCCTTCTCTCCTCTTCATCTCTCCTCTTCTTCTCTTTCTCTGCCTCATGCTTTTGTCTTTCCTCCTCTGCCCTCTTTATTCTCTCTTCTTCCTCCTCCATTTTCTGTTGCTCCTTCGCTTTTGCCTCTTTCAAGAGCATTTCCTCCTTCTTCTTCCTCGCTTCTTCCTCCAGGAGCCTCTTTTTCTCATCCTCCCTCCTCTTTCTTTGCTCCTCAAGTGTTCTCCTCTCCTCTATCCTTTTCTCCTCCTCTTTCATCTTCAGCATAAATCTTTCTCTTTCTAGTCTTTTCTCCTCTTCCCTCTTGAGTTTTTCCTTTTCCACCTCGAGCTCCAGACATTTCCTCTCTTGCTCTTTCTTCCTCCTGTCCTCCTCCTCTCTCTTCCTCCTTTCCTCCTCCTCTTTCAGTCTTTCCTGTTTATCCCTCTTCTCTTTGAGAAGTCTTTCTTCTTCATGCTTCCTTCTTTCTTTCTCCTTCTTGAGCTCTTCCTCCTCCTGTAAGAGTCTCCTCTTCTCCTCTTCCAGCAGTCTCTTCCTTTCTTCCTCCTGTTTTTTCTTCTCCTCCTGCTTCAGAAGCATCTCTTTTTGCTCTTCACCTGTCCTCCCCCTCTCCTCTTCTTGTTTCTTTTGAATTTCTGTCTCCTTTTGTTTCTCCTGCTCCTTCCAAATTGCAGTTCCCTCTAACTGCTTTGTCAGTGAAGGTTTTTCTCCATGTGCCTTTTCATTGGTTTTCTGTTCAAGACTGCAGAACAGATAAACAACGTGCCTTAAGTCTGTGTCTCTCTGTGTTGTAGCACAATCAATTCAGAGCCTGAAACATTATTATTATTATTTTTTTGGACCTTAACTGTTTGACTTAAAATAAATACTCACCCTGGAGGACACCTTTTGATAGTATCTCGCTTAGAGTCATCCTCTTCCAAAAACAAGCCCCCTGATTCTTGTCTCTGGTTTAGTGATTCATTAATGAAGTCATCAAAGTCAGGTTCAGGCTTTGCCAGGGGCACCTTTTCACTCTTACTAGGGCTTATAATAGTGTTATTAGTGGGCTTTGTCAAATCAGTTTGCCCCTCAACTTTTGGCTGCTTAGGGGTGATAAAAGCTGCCACCACAGTGGTGGAGGACTGCTCAGGGGTGGAAAGCTCACAGCAGGAGAAAGGCCAAGGTGGGGGCGGAGCTACGATCAGCTCTGAGCGGGACACGGCGGGACTAGGGACAGAAATATTGGTAGTGAGGCTTGACAGATGAGCAGGTGAGATTTCAAAAGGCTGAGCATATGGGCGACCAATAGAGCTGATGATAACATAAATGCTGGGCGGTTTGTGCAACAGGAGGTGGGGTGCACAACACTATTAGCACATGCTAGTATCCAGGAAGTTCAAACAGCAAGCACAAAGCAACTGTGAGGTGCTGAGAAGCTGCAAATGAACAATTCTCAGAATCCTTAATACACAAACTGTTACACACTAAGACATCAGCAAGCTGACCCACTCAGGTGGGTTAGCTTGGGGCCATTTGGTTTTTAGAAGTGCTGCTAAGGCATGTAATGGAAAATTTATTCATATACCCTTATAGTTTGTAGGTTACACTTTGTATGTCTGTGTATTTAGATAAGAACTCCTTCTCACACCTTCCCCCTTTCACTCAACAAATGTTAAGACTTTAGTTAGCTTCCTTTTGCACCCTTCCCCCTTTTTGACACCTTAACATTTGTTGACAGCTATGTCGAGGAAATTACAACAATGACCTCCTACTGTGATGTTATCAGCTCATGCCTGGTATATTAACCAAGCTCACTTGTATCTGCCCAGACTCACGCAGACAAACTCCTTTGACTGTGGGACTCTCATTGCTGATCAGCTCTTAATAAATAATACTATGTTCGATTCTCACCTAGTGTGTGATCTTTGATAACTAAAAATTCCACAACAATTTGGCGTTGTCGGCAGGATATCTTGAGTGACTGACCGGAGGACCAGAACCCGTGATTGCGCATCCTGAAGGATACTTCAGCCCCTGGGTCAGCCTTAACCGACAGGGGACGGTGGAGGGACTCCGTTCAGGCACCACTGATATCCAGAACGAAGTCTGCATGTGGAACAGCATCCAGAATCACACACGGTGAGAAGTTTTCATATCGGACTCCCATTTACTGCTCCTTTTCGCAGGGTCCCACTATCTTGTGAGGCAAGGTAGGTCACTATTCTACTGCGGTAGGGTAGAGTTAGTCCGGCACTGGAGTGAAAACTTCAGTGGTAATAAGAGGCGTTTTAGTAATTTTTGTGCCTGGGTTTGGACAACCCGAAAACAGAGAGAAAATCCAGCAGGAGACGTCCTAACTGAAATGGGAAACACAGCTGTAACGGGGAAGGAGAGTAAATGGGACCCCCAATATGTAACAAAGAAAAAAATAAATAAATAAATAAATAAATAAAAGGGCCAAACAAAATATTTAAGGATATATATAAGTATGTCAAATAGGTGCACCTTATAAAATAACTAAAGAAGAAATAAATATATTACATAAAATAAGTGTATTGCTGAAGCATAAAAGGGAAAAATAATGATACCAAATAATAAGAAGATAACGAAAGAGTTAAAGTGTTAAAGTGTGTGGTTGGATATTTCCCTCACATTCCGAAGCAGCAGACAGAGAGGACACGCTGCAGGTAATAATGAAGCTCTGTCTAACAGTTTAAGTAGGATTGAGAAAATCTCATGAAGAAATAAAATGGGTACTTTTTACAGTAAAAACTAAATTAGAAGGAGATGCTAAAATTACATCTGAAAAAGATCCAGATAATGAAAAAATGATCTGATCAGGCTGAGGAAATGTTTTACTCTGCTCCAGAATACTTAATACATACAAGGACACCTTCGGGTTGTAAAAGCTGGTTGTTTGAAAAACCATAGTTTTTTGAGTCTCAGCTGACTTGTATTTGCATTTATAAAATATTTTTATAAGACTTTCAGTCCTTTCTTATGGACACCTTCATCACAATGCTTTAAATTATTGTGTTCTTTCTACTTAATTTGTGTGTTCTTTAAAACTTGTCAAACATAAACAATTTTTACCTTAAAGGAAATTAGATACACACACTGAAGATTTATTTTTTAGCTTTGTCAAATCTCTGAGAGAAAACACTTGCAACTTTCCTCAGACACATGCATAATCTTTGTAGGATAAATATTGACCCTATTTTCTTTTTCTTCTTTTCCTCCTTCCTCCGTCTCCGTCGGAGACACCCTCTCCTGAAGCTCACAGGCTGCATACCTGACCCGACTCAGTTCTTCCGCCGGGATAAAAGTTAGCAGAGACCCACTGATTATATATATATGTATATATATATATATATAAAATTTCTATCACCACCATGTCCTACGAACTGATACGGATGCCCATATCTACCAACACCACCCGATGTTCTACAAGATTCAAGAGAAGAAACAAAGACATCTGATATCCAACAATATCCTAGTTTCAAAGAGACTGAAACCAGATGTTTGATGGACGGGTAAACATCTGTTTTTGGATGGTAGGACACCATCCTCCACAACGCTCCTGATCATGCGTTTTGTTCAGAGGACAAGAAGACTGAACTGGGACAAGAAACTGACTGTGAGCTCTGTAGTCCAGCGCCGAGGTGGCGTGGCCGCTGGACTTTGAGGGGCGAACCGAGAGGTGGGTGCTGAAGGCCCGAGGTTGAAAAACCATCCGGTTCTACTGACCAGAGAGAGAACATCCACGTGGTGAAAAGGATCATTGGCCATAAAAATCAAAAGGCGGTTTGCCGTCTGACTGATCCACGGCAGAGCTGACTCGGGGATGGAAGCAGTCATGTGACCAGTTAAAACAATGATGGTGAGATTGTTCTGATTTCTTACCACAAATAATTAATGATTTAATTCAAAATCTTTATTGAAGTTAAGCAGATCTACATCGTTTATGGAAAGAAAGTGTTAAAGAGTAAACAGAAGAAGCTTCACGTCTAGACATTTCACACACAAAAGACTAGTTCACAGCTGGAACTAGAGACACCTTTACATACACAAATACACGCACGCTCACTGCAACGAAGTACTTGCTTGCTACTGACATCACATAACATGAAATGATGAGCTACTAACCCTGTCTTGTTTGTTTTCATGATTTAGAAAGAACAAAACATGCTTAGCAAGCTGGTGTCAACAACCTTTCCTCAGTTATCCAACACTGATCGGCTCATTTATAGAGAAGAAAATGAGTAAAACGGGATGAAAATAATGTTTTGTTTATTTTATCCCTTCAGATGCATTCTAATTGTTACTCACTGACACATGAAGTTATATTTTCTCCAGATTACCGTCTAACCGTTGACCCAAGATCAGATAAGATGGTATCTCTCTCATTACTACAGCTGAAGTAGTGAGAGTGAGTAAAACCTTCCTGCCAGAGGTGGAAATGCCAACATACTGATCCTTATGTGCATTTATGTAAATACCGAACGGCAGTTTCCCTGCTTGGTTCTGTGTGATGATGCAAACTGCAAGTCCCCTGATTTCCTGAAAACCTTAAGTGTGTGCGTGAATTGCACCAAAACCGTTCATGTGTCTCTGGGTCCTAATTATTTTATTTTGTCTTTCACAAATGGCTTAGGTTAGGGTTTTAGTACTCTTGGTATGGTATCTATAATCTATATTAAACAAGGATTGAATCTGAAACAGTTTTAAAGATACAAACTGAAAACATAATAGATTTATTTTTCAGTCAAGCAAACTAAAAATCTGAAATCTGTCTGAAAACAGATGAATCAATAAATAAATTGCTTAGAGGGAATTTCCTAAGACCTAAAGAAAATGCTGATGTACGAATTAAATTACGTTAAGGAGCTCCTCTATTAACTGTCATCAGATGTAACTGTATGCAAATTACTTTAAGTAAAACAAAGAAAACCTTAAAAACTTAAACAACAAATGTTGAGGCAGATAAAATTACTTTTAGGTCATTGTTAGCTCTGCATTAAAACAGGAAAATGCACTATAAGATGACCAGAGATACCAGAAGAAAATAAAACCTATTTCATATTGGTCTGATATCCATGGATATTTTAAACTGATTCTCTTATACAAATAATAATAATGAAAAAGGGATTTGTAAAAGACTAAAAGAGGAAAGCGCTGCTCGAGCAAATTTGGCTGATGATGGACACATTATTCAAAGAAATTCCAATTGGGTTTAGGTCCATATCATCTTGGAGTTGAAAGCATTAATAATAAAAATCTCCAAAACAATTAATGTTTTCCAAACAATTTCAAAATGAACTTTAAGGATCCTCATGAATGCAGGAAAATTGACCTGCTCTGATTTGGCCTTTCTGCGCAGAACAACTGACGTGACTTTGACAAAGTTTTCTGACTCTGACCTGACGACAAACCACTGATGGACTGATATTGAATGAACTTTTCTTCCAGCAGGTTCTTATCCAGGATTGTTTCCACAGAAGAATGATTGCTGTTTTATAACGCTGTTAATTCTGCTGCCATTAACAGTTACACACATTTATTGTCATTGAAAAGCAGGTCTGATAATCTGTTTACAGGAGGAGACGTCTACTCTACATCTCTTTTTGTAAAATATGTGTATGTGCATTTTGAAATCAAAAATGGCTTTGACCCTTATGACATTTTGAGATAGAACTTTTACAGGTGGAAAAAATTAAACTTGTACACATGTGTTTGTACTGATGAGGATTGTTTCACAGGAGGAAGCCAGAACAAGCAACTCCAGGATTCAAGGATACAAGAATTTTAATGTTTTGTGTACGATTTTACTCTTACCTGGGATACTGTCACATATTAACAAAGATGGAAAGTATATCAGTTTTTTGGTAAATTGACTATTCCACCATGCACCCCTGGTTCTGCAGGTATTGTGCGCGCTACTGATGGACAACCCTGCCTTTCTTATCATTCTTCCCTTGGTTTGCCAGGTTGTCACATGGGGTGGACCATGTGACAAAAGGGAGGTGGTATTCTCAATAACATCTCTGATTCCTTTTGAACAGAAAGTTCTTTCACAGGTGCACAGTGTGGGTAAGGAAGGCCTGCCACGCCAGCATCAGATCTGCTCCACTCCTTGGTTCCGGGAGACTGGATCTTGGTCCGGGAGACGAGAAGAAAGCACTGGCGTTTTGAAAGATGGCTGGGTCCATTCCAGGTCCTGTTGGTCACTCATACAGCAGTGAAGGTCGCTGAAAGGTCCACGTGGATTCACACATCCCACTGTAGGAGGTTCCAAGGTACACCAACCCGAGCTCCAGCTGACCTCTCAACCACAGGGCAGAATAATCCCTGAGGTCAGCCCCGTGCGAGATAGTCCATTCTCCACGGGACAACATGAAGTACACCCAGGCTGCCGTGATGGGATGGTCGTGCGTCATCCTCTTCATCCTTGTCGCCTTCCTCCTCTGATGCCTGGATCCAACCGGGCCTCGCCCAACACAACGCGCCCTAGCTTCGTCCCAACCCGCCAGATGACTGCAGGGGACAGAAGCACCCTCCTTGAGGAAGCACCACCGAGACGACCACACTCTTCAGCATCATGACAACACTGAATTTCCAGCAATACAAACTCCACATGTGCTTTATCCAGAACTGTTTTTTAGCAAAACGGGACAGATGCACTATTCTCTTTAAGACACTCTAGTTTGTCAGCGTATTATTCCTGTCTCATGTATATCCTCACCTTGCCCCAAACGCTCTGACTCGTTCACCTTAAATTCTTGTGATTATTCCCTGACTGTTCTCTTTCTACAGAGTGAGACTTAGGAGTTGTTGTGTTTAAACATTACGGCCTTTTCCTGACCCCTTTTTATCACCCCCATCCGTTAAACGCGGTATCTTCTCTCCACAGATGAAAGGATTTATGATGGCTTTGCCCTGGTGGGGGGTTGGGGAACTAGCATGGACTGTGGAAGATCTATCAATCTCTTTGAAAAATTTAACCTCTAGTAGATTCTGGCTTTAGTTTGCTGCAAAAAGAAGTTTAGGCTTTGAGAATAATGTCTCTATAAAACAAGATGGCTCTTGATTTTTATTAGCTACACAAGGTGACACTTGTACTCTGATTGGAGATCAATGTTGTACCTTTGTCCCTGATACATCTGTTAACTTGTCTGTGATCCATGATGCCCTTACTGATCTCTGGGACTGGCTTACTAGTGGTTCTTGTATTTCTCCATATGGTGGTTTGAAGTTCTTTGAGTAAATTTTCTCTTTATGTGTGATTAATATGTTGCATTTTAATCAAAGGGGTGGATTGTAATGGAAAATTTATTCATATACCCTTATAGTTTGTAGGTTACACTTTGTATGTCTGTGTATTTAGATAAGAACTCCTTCTCACACCTTCCCCCTTTCACTCAACAAATGTTAAGACTTTAGTTAGCTTCCTTTTGCACCCTTCCCCCTTTTTGACACCTTAACATTTGTTGACAGCTATGTCGAGGAAATTACAACAATGACCTCCTACTGTGATGTTATCAGCTCATGCCTGGTATATTAACCAAGCTCACTTGTATCTGCCCAGACTCACGCAGACAAACTCCTTTGACTGTGGGACTCTCATTGCTGATCAGCTCTTAATAAATAATACTATGTTCGATTCTCACCTAGTGTGTGATCTTTGATAACTAAAAATTCCACAACAGGCATTAACTGTTATAAATTTAATCTTATTATGTTACCACACTATATTTGCTTGTAAAAAAGCAGGAAACACAGGCAGCAGACATCCCTGCATAGTGCTGCACTTTTATAAACAGCAGTATTACTGCTTAGTTTTGTTTGACTAAATCTAATTTCACATTTTTCACTTCTTATACTTAATTCACTCAAATTAATACAATTTAAGGGGAAAATACTAAAACACTATTTTGTGTATTGACAATTATTAAACTTTCAAAGTGAACGATTCCATAATAGATCGTTGATCATCATCACTGCATCACAGTGTATTAGTCCAAAGCGTCAAGTTAAGCACAAGTGAGGTCAGACCAGAAGGTCAGTTTCTGATTCCATGATTCATCAGGGGAAGCACGCTTATTCATTTTGGAGATTGCTGCTAACATAATATGTCAGCCTATATAAATAAACTTGACCTTGACCTTGAACATGAGAACATAACAAACCCAGCAATTTACTGCTGTTCTGGTGTGAGAACTTTGCTAATTTATCATGACATGAATCAAATATAAGTCATTAAACATAATGTAATAAACATAGAACAACTAATTAACTGTCTATGTTAATATAATGTTAGCGGCTAACCCACCACAATGCTAAATTCCATGCAGGCAATTTTTAACTCTGACTTTGAGTTAAAGTTACTGTGAAAAACAGTAGAATTCTGTTGCAAATCCACAGAAAATGTCCAGCAAGTTACAACAATATAAAGCTGACTTGTTATGCTTGGTACTGTCACACACGTGCAGTAATTTCCTAGATTCAGTCAACCGATGAAAAATGTCTCAAAGTAGAGCAGCTTGTGAGCAGATATTGAAACAAGACTGAGAACAACAAGCAGTTTTCCAGTTGTTCATCTTTATGGTTAACATAGCAACTCATTGGGAGTATTTTAGATTTGATGTAGAAACATTAGCGAAGTATTTAGCCTCTCAATAGCACTTAACAATCGGACTTACAAAATAACAAATATATTTGGATCTTTTGTGCACAACACCCAAGAATAACAATCTAAATCAATTCACAAACCCACCTGATATTTCTTGATCCAGCTTTCTTTTCTGCAACGGTCACTTTTGAATCCAGAGCTGGTCTGACTGGCTGGCCGGATGTTTGGCCATTGTGGGGAGAATCCTTGCCTGTGCTCACAGGGCTTGAAGCTGTTTCTTTATCCACTTGAGTAAGGGGAAATACTGGGCCTATAAAGAATGACAGCAAGATCAAAAAGCTGATTAGGCATTTTAGACAGATAATACCACGGGCAAGGGTCACAGTTTGATAAATGGGCTGGTGTACCTGACTGAGAGGAGCTGATCTGAGCAGGAAGAGCACAAGTATGCGAGACAGTAAGAGAGGGAGAGGAAAAAGTAGGGGTGGAGAGAGAGGAGGACTGAGAGGGTGCAGGGTAAAGGAGAGCAGCAGAGCAGGTGGGAGTCTCTGGGTCACAGAGAGCATCAAGATCTGGACTAGTCAACAGAGGGACTGGCTCAATGCCCCCACCAGATGAAGTAGGGTTAGATTTAAGCCACGCTCCCAGAGAACCTGAGGAAAATAGAGAGCAAAGATGGGAAAGGCAAGGCTCTGAGGGAAATGGGAGAACTTAAATGAAGAATATCAAAACAAATGGTAAAGGTGGAAATGAAGTGAGGAATGACACAAAAATAAAAAATGGATGTAAGCACTCAGGAAAGGCAGAAAAAGCATAAACACACACACACACACACTTTTGTTTTTACAGCAGTTACCTGACTCTGAGTTTGATGTGGAAGATTTGGGACAAGATGGTTTTGATGCAGGAAGAGGGGCATCAGTGGAAAAAGGAGAGGGAGAGGTGGGGCGGACAATTGATTTTACAACTTGAGGTCTGAAAATGTGAGAACGGCCTGATGTGGAGGATGAAAGAAAGAAATGGGGAGAGAAAATGGTAAAGGTTTCTTGAGGTAAGTAGCAGAGGTGGATAAGCATAGCTTTGGTCTAGCCCAGGGAGGTCTACTTGCAGCCCTCAGAGGCCACATTCCTCCAGGTTTTAGATGTTTCCTGCTTCAACACACATGAAATTAGGGGAGAACTTGACAAAAAGCTGTTGAGGAGATCCATTTAATTTAGATCAAGTGCGTTGGAGCAGGGAAACATCAGAAACCAGCAGGACGGTTGCCCTTGAGGAGCAACATTAGGCATCCTTGGACTAATCAGAGCAGAGACAAGAGACGAACCAGAGACTGAAGCAGAATCATCTGCAGTCTGAACCTCTCGGGGGTGCCGCTGGTATGAAACACTGGCTGAGGAACAGATGACGAATAAAAAGGTTTGAGGCAAGGTGTGAAATTAATAATGAAAAGTCAATTTGCATGCATCTTAATAAAAATAGTTACACCCCCCCAAAAAATTTGTAAAATGTCCTGTTTTGCTCAGATATCAATGCACTCCAAAGCAAGTTCAACACAGCCAGGCTTTCCTTGTGTTAGCTTAATCAGTAAAACCTAAAGATTAAGTCAGAAATCACCAGCAGAACTGTATTTCTCCCCTTTCACACAAAATGCAACATTTTCTATTCATTTTTAGAAAGCTCTAATGGGGAGCTTTTGAATCTATAAAAGAAAAACTTTATCCATTTTTCCAGCTTGCTGAAAAAAAGCAAGAATAATGGTACAGCAAGCTACTGTCAGGCAAATGTCAAAGTCTTCAGAGCCAAGAAGCTGGCTTTCTCTCAACCTGGATAGATGTTAATTTAGGCTGAACACACAATCTGCTCTGGTGTAATTTATTTTTAGTTTCAGGCTAAATAATCTGTAGATAGCAGGCTACCATCCTTTCACTGATTCTTCTCACAGTGATAAACCAGAGAGCAAAACCAGACTGGATGAACATTCACGGTGCTTGATTTATTTATAAATAATTATCAAATAACCTACAAAAAAATCAGTCATTTAAGTGCCATTTTAAACACAAGTCAGGGAAATTAGACATGGATCAAATATTGACATTCTGACTCTCATTCGCCAAATTCATTGATATAACACCATTTTAACATTTAACATATTGATAACTGGTAAGATCAACTACTCTTTGTTAAATTTAAATCTCATGTAAATTCTCAGAGGAAGGAACACATTACACCTGTTGAACTATAAGTGATGCCACTAAAGAAGGTTTGCAGTCAGAGTAAATCATGTTACCATAGAAACCAAGTCTTCAATTGGAGAATCAGAATGGGCTCTTACAGATTGGAAAATATATAAATAAAAGAAAAACTGATTTACTTTGATTTGGTTTGAACTGAATGAACTGATTACTATGGACAGTGACAGAACTAAATGCAGTTCTAGACAAGGAAGTTAAAGCTTAAAAGAACCTGCAAACAAAAGAAAACCTGACTGTGTTAAGCTTGATTTGTAGTGTAACATACTCCTTTGGGCTTGAAATCACCTTTTCTATTAAAGAGTTGAGTCAAACAACACAGTTCAGATTTAATTATCTCTGAAATTAAACTGATCTTGAACCACAAAAAAGACTAAATACATAAAAAAGGAAGAACAAGCTGCTTCCTTGATGAGGTTAATCATCACTGATCATCACCACTTTATACGTTAGTTCTAAAGAACATTCAGTTATTAACTTTGTTCCAGGCATGCAACAAAATAATGTGGAAAACAAAGTGAAATCAAACCATTACACACCAGGAATCAATTAGCAGAAAGCATGCAGCATGACAGTCTGCCAGCCAGCCTCCTGATACCTTTTGCTGAGCCTGACTGGAAGATTCTAGGCAGTGAAGGAGGCTGAGAGATGGTCCATGTGGGGGAGGGGTGAGCGGATGGAGGTTCAGAGGACAGAATGAGTTTTTGGGGAGAGGAAGATTTGAGAGGAAGATGCTGGGAGGCAGTACAGATGGGCTTATGGGTCGGAGTAGTAGATACAGTGAGAGATGATGTTTGGGGAAGTACGGAAGATGATGTTACCGCTGTGACAGGTGATGATAATGAGATGGAAGGGGGATTGGGGATCGTTGAGGACAGGGAAATGGGTGCATTTGATTTGACAGGGCCTTCATAGTAAGTGGATGAAGCATTAAAGAGAACTGTGGTTGTTGATGAAGAAGACTCTACTGAGGTCAAAGGTAAATTTAGGACAGAGTTGGACCATTTAGAAGTTGGAGGATGGGGAGCAACATCTAAGAAAGGTGGAGCACAGGGGACTGATGGAACATGTTCGGTGAGTTGGGACTTTGGGGGATCAGACACAGCAGAAGCCTCTGAAAGACCTTGGTTGGTTAGTTTTATATGCTTGGACCTTGGTGAGGGCTGAGGGGAGGGACTGGGGGAAGGTTCTGATTGGACTGGGCCGGTGGAGAGGGGATGCCGTGAGCGACGGGGTGAGGGGCGAGGAGCTATTGGGAGAGGAGGCCGGGAATGCACTGTTGAAGTTGGAGGAACAGCATCATGTCCACAGGCTGAACGAATAAATGGAGAGACGGAATAATGAAGACAGAAAGAAAAGCTTATGAACTGGAAATGACAATGAAGTGAATTAAAAATTAGATTACTGTTTTGATCACATGACATATAATGGTAATATCATCATGTGGATCTTTTGTTAATTACATGACCTGAATGTTTGAATGATACCATTATCCAAAACATGGAACTGTGATGGAATAAAAAAAACAATAAATAAAAAAATAAAAACTCGTGATATGGCTTCCAGTGCATGTCTCCTGATCATTTTACTCTACATTAGCAAATGCTGTAAGATGTCAACCTATGAGCTGAGCTACCACTTCATTGCCCCTTAGCTTTCACATGTTACGTGCTGTTTTGTCTCATCGTGACTTGTTTGCCACATAGCAGCAAAAAAACAAAACTGCAATTAGCAACACAAGTTGAGAATGCTTTAGTCTGCATGTCAGCTCTTGATGCTGATTTCAGATTGGAGCCAGTTGATGATTTAGTATGAGGAGCAATAAGAAGAATAAAAGTAGCTTGTTTTATTTGGTTATGTGAGTTTGAGTTTTCTAAAGCTTTTTAAACTGGATTTGTGTTCAAATGAAGAAAATATAGTGCAACTCATAGTCACTCTTACATTGTTTGCTTCCAAGTAAATAATATGCAAACTTATTCCATCACTTCTGCACACGGTTCACTTTAATCTTTATCCTTAGTTATTTAATACTCCTTTATTAAATTTTAAGTCTTATTATTCTAAATTAGCTAATAAAGATGTAATTTTCTTCACTCTTAAAAAAAAAAAAAGAACAATAACTCTCCTTTTAGTCATGTCTCTCCACACACAAACGTCTCTGTGTATCATGTTGCAGATGGAACTTTTCATGCCTTCAGATACACTTCAGTCCATCTGTGGCATGACTCTATAATCACACAATTCTCAGTTATGTCTAAAGTCTAGGTTAGAAGTATGTGGAATTTCAAGAATCCTGTGAAAAAGACAGCAGAGCAAGTGACACAAGTGTGTGAAATACTGTAATATGAAACGAGTTATCCAGCAACAAACAGACAGACAGTGCTCCTCTTCTCTGGCAAGAGAAAAGCGAAATGGAAATGCGGCTACCTGAAGCTGGAAGAGTGGCTCCGGTGGAGTTTTGCTTGTCAGGCGGAGGAGGAGCAGGGCGGTTTGGACGAGTTAGAGTGTGTGTAACTGTTAAGCAGTCAGAAAACGAGATGCACAAAGCAGGAGACAGGAATCAATGCTGGAATTTAGATAAGCAGGGAAAAAAAAGCAAAGAGAGAAAAGATGATGTTGAAATAAATCCACCGACCTGTGGCACTCATAGACTTCTTTTCCTCCTCTTCATCACTTTCGTTGAAGTCATCCAGGTTGCCGATATCTGTCGGCTTGTAGCTCATTAAGCTGGCAAGGCTCTGCATGTCTTCATCACTGAGGAGCAAACAGTGTTTTATTACTAAGTGATACTCTTGTAGGTGACATATTTTTTTGACGGAGGATAATCAAATGAAGCTTAAAGAAGAAAAAATGTTTGTAATTGTTTAAGTATGCTGTAGTGGTTGACTTCAAAACTGGGCTCATAATTCACAGCAACTCACAACCACTTAATTATTACATCCACCATAACGTATTTTTGAAGATGAATATCATGTTAGTGTACCATCATCATTTATAACATCAGCACAGAGGCACAACAAATAATATCTTTTCAACCAACTTAAACTACTCACGTAGCTTTTCCCTCTCGGACAAAGACACAAGACAGCGACAGCTTGAGCGTGGCTTCCACCACTTTCACCGACAGCGGCTTCAGATTCAGTGTCAGGTCAGTCTGGGTCAGCGTGGGGCTGGCAAAGCGCTTCAGGTTGATGTCAGCAGATGCCAGCACCTTACGGTGACCCTTGTTCTCCTGTGTATGATCCATAGAAACAGTTATATTAAATTAGATTAAAATCAGTCTGGTTTAGCCATTTTATTGACACAATAATTTGGGTTAGTTCATTACTTAAGAAGCAGTTACTTACACCTTCAATAACAAATGTCCATTCTTTGTCCTCAAACTCATCAGCATTTGGCTCCTGAAGGAGTGATATGAACGTACCACTTGTTTAATTAAACATCCTCAATACACAATGTTCACACAATACATCTCCACATGCTATTTATTTCATATATAACAAGAGCTCCTCATGTCTATAAAACAGTTTTTACATGCAATACTTTATTTACATGTGTGTAAAACTGTAAACACTTGTGTCTTTTAAACTGTTAGCAAATTAATTGAATAAGCAATTTAATGAATTTCTATGCACCGACATTACATGCATAAATACTCTCCTACTCCATGGTTTATGCCACGTGTATCAGTAGCTTTTCAGCATATTTAACAACACTTGATGTTTATTGTGTCATGGTACTTGGGTTTCCTGATATTTTTGTATTTTGTATTTCCACATTCTAAATCTTAGTCTACCTTCCTTCCTGTTTTATTGGGAAGTTGATATTTTCTTTGAATCACACTTAGTTTCTCTTCTGTTTTAAGGTTTCAATTAGATGATTCCCTGCACATGTTAACCAGCTGATTAGAATCATTTCCATTTTTTAAGCTCCTCCCTATGTTTTCAACCATCTTGTTTGTCGTTTGATGAGTGTTGCTTCATGTTAAATCTGCTCCTACCCTAAATATTTAGGGTTTTCCTTTTTATGTACCGCCTGCTTCAGCAGCACCTTTTAAATGTGAGGTGATTTTATTCACTTAAAATCATACTAAATATTTTTCTTTTTACTGTGTTTTAGGTGGATCTTCTCACACATAGAGCAGACAGATCGACCCAAGTGAAATGAAAAGATATTTGAGTTTTTCCGGAGATGACATTTCTACATGCTACAACTGATGCTACTAAAGTTGCAGTAAAATCTTCTTAAGACATAATCAGATACATCTTTTATAATACCATTGGTTTAAAAAGCTCAAATATGTAAAGAGGTAACATTACTTTTCTCCACTATCCACATGTTTTATACAATCAAAGCAGATGGTTAGGCTAAGTCTACTTCTATGAACTATGATATTATACGTTACTTAAATCATGCATCACATGTCACTGATATTGGTTAATCAGAATGAAATAATAAAGCAAAGTAACATAAACGTGAACTATGAGTGAATTACATAAAGTAGCTCATTATTGATAATGACAATAGATAGAACTACAAACTGCTTGCAACTTTCACATAATCATCATGTTGATTCAACCGTTAAAAGATCCTGCCTGAATTTCAGCGTTTAACTTCTCCTGTCATTGTTTTCTTTCTTCCCTTTGCCACCTGTCGGTATGTGTCCACCCCAAACGGTGTAATCAGAGTTTGGTACCTTGAAGAGAGTAACAGAGATGTCTATGTTTTCTGGGACTGGCCACACCACCATGCCTCTGTAAGGGTTTTTGATCCCAGGCTGCCAGCTGTGGAGCTGCAAAACAAACAGAACATTAACAAGATATGATTGTGGATGTCCAGCTTGCTTAGTGAGGACCATCTTGTCTTATACATCAATTATGTGAAGACTTGTGGTCCAGTCCTGATTTTTTCCATTCACCTTTAAAGGCGTTTGAGAGTTAATTTTTCTTTTTTTGTAAGAGTCTCAGTCAGGATTACATTTAAACTGGGGTTGGAACCAGACACCTGTAGTGGTGGATGATGGGCTTGGGAATACATCATGTCAAAGAATGTTCTCACAAAGATAGCCAAGCAAATGTGTGTGTGATTTGAAGGAACTTTTTCACTGGTCCTAACTTGGTTTAAGGGATATAATTAGGTTAAAATTGGTGTTAAGATTGAGGGACACACCTCAACATCTGCATATGTGTGCACGTGGCTTGTTTTTAGTGGCTTTACCTTGGAACACATGCGCCTGTTCCTCCTGGTCCACACCACCCTTAACTTGTCTGGTTGCCTTTAGAAACAAATAAATACATCAAAACAGAAATGACACATTGACTAATGTTGTTACATCACAATCATACTGTTTACACACTCAGTTCACACCCAAATGGGGCAAAACCACAAGAAGCCCATGGAAGTGAATCTTCATGAGGAATTCTAAAAACTCTTAACTCGAATCTTTGATTGCTTTTAAATAGCACCACATAACAAAGAAGACATCCAAAAAGGATTAAAAAAGGTCAAATATGTGGTCTTGTGACTAGTGAATAATAATGCCTTTGAGCTAAAAACCAGGCATTCTTGGCAGTGTAAGAGAGTGTGTGTTATTAAGAACGGCTATGCGCACATGGTGATGTTTCACTTCTGTATCTGTATTTATAAGCACCTGTTTACGAGACACAATATGTGTATTTTTGCACATGTGTGCTGGTAACATTGGTTCAAGTGCTTCCATTGTATTCTCTAGGTTCATTATGGTACAGGAAATGAAAGAGGAAGCCGTGGAGTCATGTGATCTGAGTGTGAGGTGTGCCTCTTTACAGGAAGAAGGAACCCCCTTAACCCCTTAATCGCTCATATAATATAATAATATACAATAAAACCAAGTCTTCAAACCTTACTGTTAACTTAAAACACATTTTAATTGTAATAATTATAACACATTCACATGATGATTGGAATAACTTTCATACTGTTCATATAATAAGAGTTTATAGTTGCTTAATTTGACCTCAGAGCTCTCAGGGTTTCAGTGTATCGGAGTTTAAGTGTAGTCGAGAGAGCTTTGTGAGAACATGTGTTTATGTGGTATGTGTGTTAGTGGGTCGGGAGTGGCATCAGAAATAGTCTGGCTGGCACAGAGAGGGGGTGATGGCAGAGAGAGATGGGAACAGAGAGGAAGAAATGAGCATCGAAGAGACATGACATGAAAATGAAAGATGTGGGCACAGTTACACTGAGCAGTGGTAAAGAGCTGCGACTGGTTTCACAGACATTAATGTCGGATAAAGTTTGGTAGTATGTCATTACTGTACATCACATTTCAGAAGACAATGCTTTTTATTACTCTGTTAACTTGTACAATGTATAAGTACTTGGCATGTTTGATAGACTTAGTAAACAACAGAATTGACACACACTATATTGAACCATTTACAGCTGTTTCCACAGTGTATCTACAAACTCACAAACCACTTGCATGGTTTTGTTCTATAAGAGTTACCAGTTTGGCATGAAATAGTCTTGTTGCTGACTCTTTAATTATACCCGTGGCTTTTCACTGTCTCTGTCAACAATGACCATTTTCTAACTGCTGTCCTATCTTTTGCTCTCATCTGTGTCTTTGTTTTCAAAAACTTCACTGAATGGTTTATCTTTAATAAAAACCTAAACCTGCAGGAAATGATTGCACTGGCACTGGAAACTGTTCGGAGGACAGATTAAAATGTTAAAACTAGTCTCTCTGGCCAGTTTAACGTATTAGAAAGCTTCCCTTTTTAGTGATTAGTTACTTATCAAAAAGGAACACGCACAAACCACCACTATAGGTCAACTTGTGTTGTATTATAGGCTCAACTGGCAAATTTAAACCCAGTATTCATTCTCTTTTAGCTCTGTATTTGGTCCATAACAGTTGCTGAAGGAAATATATAGTAGTAGTGGAGCAACAGTTGCAAATACTATCCTACAAAGGAACCTCAGCTGTCTGTGTGGCTGATGTATGATTGGTCTCAAATCATAGTTTTAAATTATGAGAACTTCTCCACCAAAAGCGCAAGAAGACACATGCATGCAAATAATGCTCATACACAGAAAGAGTGACTTGTGTAATACATTAAATATATATATATATATATATATATATATATATATATATATATATATATATATATATATATATATATATATATATGTCATATATATATGTCATATATATATATATATATATATATGACATTAGTGTCAGAAACATTTGACTGCACACCTGAAGTACACAAAAAATGAACTTCAGCTTTGTCTGCTTCCTTTCTTAACATCTTGTGGCAGAGATTAAAACATCTGTTTTCTGTTTGTCACATTTTCTGAACAAATGGTTCCCTTTTTCATGCTTTCTGCTGCTGATCAAATTCTTGTGTGCCAAGAGAAATCAATCAAAAACTGATCTGTATTTCTTATCAAGGTGTTAAGCTCAGCAGGACAAAGGTTTAAAGATACTGAAGAACCTTTCATGAATAAATTGTTTATGTGCATCTCTGAGTTTAAATAACAGTAAGCTAAATCAGTCTAATGACTACAGAATAAACACCTTAAAACAACACACATTGATTTTTTTTATTTATTTTTTACCAACAAATCAACCAAATACGCAGTTCTAACTACGCAGATGATTGAGGTGTGTTCAGACTTTTGCTTTTAAAGATAAAGGACATAATAAACCATTTTCTATCACTCAGATATTGATAGGAGGCGTGGTGAACCTGCGCTCAACCGCACAGGCCTACAAGAGGGACGCCCTCACCTTTCTTTATGTAGCGGAAAGAGCCACTACATGAGAATGAACGTGACTAGAACAGGGGTCACGTTCATTCACGTTACTGTGGTAAAACACAAGTTTTACCATAGTAACAACAATGCCTCAGGGGGTTGTTTACATTTCAAACAGTGATAAACTTATAAATGGCGCAGAGAACCTTGTTTACTTACCATTTCTTGGTACACTCCAAAACAAGCTCCTGATAAGAGGCAACAAACTGAAACTTTGAAGCCTTTTTACCAACTCGCTGCAGTCTTTTCCACACCGAAGTCATCACTTCTGCTGGCAAAAATACAACTTAACAGACTGGATTGAGACAATAAGCCAGCTCTGTCTGATTCTGCTCCTTATAAGGTTTCCCTCTTCTTCCTGTGCCGCTGCTGCTTATGATGAACCTAACACAAGCTGCGACTTGCGCTCATTTGCAATCACTTGAATCACTCACTGAAAAGAAACTTCGACATGTAGGCTCTATTACTAAAAAGAAAAACGTGATATACATGAGCGTTAGTAGCAAAGTGGAACCGATTCCGCTCGGCTCGCTGTCATTCACACGAGCTATTAGTAAACGCCTGATGTGGAGCTAAAGTTTCAACTAAACAACTGCAGGAGTTCTCATTGACTGCTTGTCTCCCTCTCTCTGGCAGTAATCCACATGGAGACAGAAGAGCTTACTCAACCCCGGGGTTGTTGTAAAATAGATTTGCTTCCTCTTGAGTTAGTCAACCCTCCCTTTTTCCTTCAGTGACAGCAGCCAGTCACAGAGAGACAGGCAGAGAGAGTGAGACAGGATATGCAAAGAGTGTCTGTGGTGATGCAGCACCAGGCTATGAAAAGTCATTTATCTCACTGCTTATAAACTGTGTGAATGCACTGTAGAAGTCATACCTGTAGACTTTGATCCTCACTGTCTATATCAGGAGAACAACCTTATCTGGCTGTGACTATTTCCCTTGATCAGCTTTTCAAACTCGTCCCAACCTGCAACACTAAAAATCCCACATAAGTAAATTAATAATCTTCACTGACTGGGAACTACATTCATAGTTATGACTCAAGTCACTTCCTGAGTTTAAGCTGCGTCATTCAGCACTCCCAGGAAAAGTGCATTTCATCCAGTAAACTGCAGAGGAATATTTTCCTCAGCAGAAGGGCCAACCAGCTCCAGTCTGTCAGTGTGTGTGAGTGTGTATGTTTAAGCTAGGTCAAAGCATGGGGATTTTCCTCAGTGAGAGCAAGAGTGTATTTTTAGGTGGGGGAACAGAGATGGATGGATGGACAGAGGCAGCTGGGATGGAGGAGTGTGGGGTAGCAGCAGGGGGTGAACAAATCCCTCATGACTCAGAGTTGGTCTAATATTATCTCGTGGGTCCAGCATTCAGCGCTGCATTATTGCTTTGTCCACTGTGAGCAAACATGCAACGCCACCTGACAGCCTAATGTTCTCTGTGCTTTCCTCATCTGTTAACTAAGACTATCAACAGAAGTCATGATGATACAACAGATGGACAGTGACGTGCAAAGGCAACCCCATAATCCTACAAAAGACTGATCCAAACGGAAGCAGACACAAAACACCCAAACATTCAGATACAATTTGATATTGTTTTGTGTCTCCAACTTTTTCTACTGCAGATGTTTCATTGTATTTCATCACTTACTGGTGGTTTTTGCATCCCTTCTTTGTTATTTATTTATTTTTTTTGTTTTGATTTTGAGTCAGTCATTTTAAATCTCCTTTTTTTGCTGTTTTTGTACATGTCATCTCTGATGTGTGGTCATTTTTGCATCTCTTTGTTGCAGTTCTAAACCTCTTTAAGCAATTGAAGGTCAGATTTTAGTTGCTTCATTTTAATTTGAATTGTTTTATATCACACTGTGGTCATTTGTTCTCAGTTAGCTTAGGACAACAGGTCGCCGGACACCTGTGCCAGCTAACCTGCATCCAAATCTACTTTCTGGATGCCTTTTCGGCAATTGTTTGAAAACCACAACTAATTTAAAGTTTATTTTATGCTGCTAATGATTCATTTCTCATACAATTTCATGTGTTTTAAGTATTGTGCTCTTCCATGTATTTCTTTTCTTTATTTTAGGGTATGTTCTGTCTTTAAGAATATCCCTTATTAACACGTTATTGTCCTTTCAAGCTGTCATTGCTGGCATCCACTGCACTGTATCATCTCTTTATTTTACCAGCTTTTCCCTGCAGTGTACAGACCTTGTTTTCATTAACTGTGGGCTGCAATAACCAGGCTTCCTGTCCATCTATAAAGGCTGACAGAGAGAAGAAAGAAAGCCAACCAGTTAAAAATTCATATTTGAACTGAGCTAATAGAAAACCACATAAACCCTGTTGTGATGGATTAGATGTAAACAATTCAGACACCCACATGCATTTTCAGTTCAATCAGAGCCTGATATGGGAAATTAACTTCTCAAATATCCCTCCACAGAAAACAATTTTCCCCAGGCTGCTGCTTTTTAGATTACTCAAGAGGAGGAGGCCAGCATGAGCTGAAGGAGCTCTGGTTTGGCTGGAGACAGTGTGTCCCCTATTGGTCATGTTTGGCAGTACCACCCGCTGACTGCTTCTTATCACAAAACAGGAATTTTGTACATGTGTTTAGTTTACATTGTGGTTTTAATTTTAGATCTTACTATATATCTATCATGTCCTGGTATTTAAAAATCAGATATGCATACCGTTGTTTCATAAGTGATTTGAGGACATTTATCAAAACAAACTGTAACTTCCACGTCTTAAGTGCCATGTCTCAGACCAATGTAGCTTTGGGTGCTTGAAGACATTTTGCCACTGATCCAAGAGGCTTCATTGGTTTCTTACTTAACTGATTGTGATTTCCTGGCATTTAACCTGTTGTTGTGTCATTTGTAATGAAACAATGCATCATGTGAGACCTTGGAGATATAAAAAAACAAGATGCAGATGGTGACAATCGTTGCACAGGGATATCAGGGCAGTATTATGTGTGTGTGTTTTTTTTTAACATAGACAATTTCCTTCACTCTTTTTAAACTTTCCTTCCTTACTGTGCAGAATTTTGTAGACATAACTGCTAATCATAAATGTCACTTGTCTATTAGATGCCCAGCTTGCACTTGGCCAGCATTGTTGGGTCTAGATGGCAGAGGGAAAAAAATTCTATGCTTCTCTGACTCTCCAGTCACACAAATATTTTTGTTTATTTATTTTTTTGTTTCATAGACATGTAAAAAAATAATCACAAAGCTCTCATTCAAAGTAAGATGCCCTCTAACCTGCAGTGTGCAGAAAATGTGTGGACAGGCTAAAAAATAATAAAATGAAGATTACAGATACAAACATGGTGTTATTTTGATGTGAAAACGATATGCAAGGAGACAAAAAAAAAAAGTCAAAACCACACATTCATTATAGTGTTGATTGCTATAAATCTGCCCTAGAGCTCATTTTCAAAAGCAAAAGCCAGCATGTTGTATCACATACTTGACACAGTACAGAGTACCAGTAATATCTGATCTTGCCTTCTGTGTTTTTTTTCCCAAAAGACTTATTAATTTGAGCTATTTCATCCAACAGATGATGCCTTGTACCGGTTTTATAAAACAAAGCCACTGACTTAGTGGAATTTTATTTGCACACAGTAAAAAAAATTGCAAGAATAAATTTAAAAAGCAATCTAATTTTCACCATACACCATCATCCCATGTAGAGCGTAAACCCTGGAGCTTTAAATTACTCTCCAGTCATGGCAGGATGGAGAAAACAGACTTTTACAACCTTGAACGCAGATGAAACTCACCTGGTCTAAAGCTAGATTCACACCTGGTACAGTTTAGCAAGGACTTGTAAAAAGAAGGCGAAGGCCACATAGGTGGGGCTGTAAAGTTACAAAGAAATTTAGAGGAATGCCAAAGTCATTATGGATTTAAAAAGGTGTCAGATGGATGCACTAAAAAAGTAAAAGAAAAGCATGTGTATAGGTCAGTATACTGGACATGTTATCACATGAGATGCATAGTATTAAAAACTGTATAAAAAGAGATTTAAAAAAAATCACAGTGTGTTTGTGGTATGTGGTGCATATGTATATCTTTGTAAGTCAATATTAAGAGTCTTTGGCAGAAGGCTGTGAGAGAACTTTTGACCCATTCTCCTCCAGTTCATCCTCCTCTTCGTCTTCTTCCTCCTCAGAGTATCCATTATCAGCAGTAAACGTGGCTTCGCCCTTGCATTCTTGGATGGCCTCGTGGAGAGACCACAGCTGGCAGAGCAGAGACATATCGAGCTGACGCAGACCCACCTGAAATACAGAAGCATGAAATAAAATTGAATGACTAAAAAGGTTAAACTGGTTAGACTGTTTTCTCCTCCATGACTCCTCCCTTGTACATTGATGAGTAAGGGCTTAAAAAAAACGAGAAAAAAGTAGCATAAAAGAGATCACAAATGAAGAAGAAGTGACTGAATGAAGATGTTTAGTTATTAGAAAATATGAGTCCATCCACTGTCAACTCAGAGACTTTAAATGAAGTAAATAAACCTCAGATCAACAATACATGACATATTAGAGTCATTATTTATCTAACAAAACCTTCTTTATTTGGAGTTTTTCAGAGCAATGCATGGTCTAACAAAACAAAACAAACAAAAAACAACTAAAGGAGCATTTGACAATTATTTAGGTAAATTGGCAACAGTAACATGACTAGGCATAAATGAGCAGTTAAGAGAAATTGAGCCTCTCAGATACAAAGATGGGCAGAAGTTTACCAATCTGAAACAAACTGTCTAAAAACTGTGGAACATTTTCAGAAAAATGGTTCTCAACATAAAGTAGGAAAGACTTAGAGACTTAAGAGGAAAGTCTAGCTCAGGAATGAGCAATACACCTGTTGTGCAATACACCAGTTGTTGAGTGCCACTGTCCTGCAGGTTTTAGATTTTTTTCTTGTACCAGCACACCTGATTCAAATCAAATGTTTCCAAAAACATTTGATCAGTGGTTTTCAAACTTTTTGAGCCATGACCCCCAAGATTTAAAGATTTAAATCCTTAAATCCTCCAGCTTACCTGTAATGGACTAAGCGGTACAGAGAATGAACGAATGTATCAAATATGTATCTTCTAAATATACGGGTGGAAAACTGTCAGAGTTGTTATAAATAAGGAGGATAGAGTTGTTTTTCGCAGTTTACTGCTGTGCTTAAAATCAGCTTCAGTCAATGATGATGATGTCAAATTCCGATTTTTAATGTGGCATGTATAATAATTTTGTTCCTTATGAGTTAATGTGTTAAAAAAATAATAAGGTGCTAATTGCAGAGATTTATCTCTTCATTAATGGTTTATTTTGACAGCCCTGGTAAAAATACCAAATTTATTAGATAAATGTAGGTTATGTATTTTTCAAAATTATCTGGTGACTCTCCTAAAATGATCTTGTGACCACTATACGGGTCCCGACCCCCAGTTTGAAAACCAATGTTCTAGATGACCAAACGATCAGAGATCCCTTGTGTCCTGTTTTATGCTGAAATTATTATTATTATTATTATTTTACCCCATTGTGTGCTAAGGTGAGGGAGTGGAAAGTTTTCCCCTTTAAAAATCACTGTACAAAAGAGGTCACACAAGTTGACAGTAGTAAAAAAAAAAAAAAAAAAAAAAAAGTTGTTACAGCCTGACTTTATGGGGCATGTGCACCGCTAGGTCCCACAGCAGATGGGAGCATCCACCTTACCATCTCTTTCCTTAGCAGGGCCAAAGCGGCGTCCAATCCGCCAGGTTTAGCTGTGATGTCTCTCCCACCTCTGCTGCTGATTTCAGCCTGGATGCGTGCTCTTTTGCTGTGCACTTTCTCCATGTCCCGCCACGACCCACCGCTGGAGTTCAGGATGCCGCTCAAGCTTTTAGGCAGCGGCGGTAGCCCCTCCGCTACGGAGAAACCGCTGACCCGATTGTCTTTGCGTAAACTCCCATCCATTGTGACGACTCTGTCTGCACAATGTATTTCTCACTTTGCAGGAGACAAAGTGTGAGTTGCCACACAGAAAATTAGAGCTCTCTGGGCAGCAGGGTCACAACATCAACCAGAGGTGCCGTTTGCTCATGGCAAAGTGAACAGGCGTCGTGAACGCGCACAGACCAAAAACAAAAACAGTCTCTGACTTAGTTACAGCAGAAGTAATTAATTTTGGTAAATACCAGGCTTCCGGGCTTTGTTTTGTATCCTGGTCTTTGTGTAGGAGTGGGCGTTTACTGACAGCCCCTGCCCCGCCCGGAAGTGAACGCGCCACGCTGCGCCGCAGTCTGTGTGGGGCTGCTGCTGGTCAGACTACAGCCAATGATGGTTCATACTGTCCCACACTGAAAAACTGAACAACGCCGCACTTAAATAGACTATTTGTTAAACTACAGGATGCCTCATAAGAAACTACGAACGCATGCATTTAATTGAGCCAATTACATGTATGCAGCTCCATTTATTTGGCGCCCTCTTGTGGAAAGAAACAAGCTACAGCACTTCAGAATAGTTTTAATTTATTCTGGTACATCAATAGAAAACTATACTGATCAACACTGAGGCAGGCTTCTCAAATCTGAAGTGCTGTCTATTTGTATATTATGCAGTTTATTTGCTAAAGATACAATGAATAAAGAAATTAAATTGTATCTCTTAAATCTCATCCAGGGACTAATGAGCCATTTAGCTATTACCTTCATGCATCACATGCATTTATCTGAAATGCTCAGGTTATCTTTGTATCAACTGATGGTCAGAGACAACAGAAATCAGGGCCAGACTGAGCAGAAAATCAGACGATTTAACCGAGATTGTAGAAAAAGTTAAGCGGGGATTTCTGAAAAACACGCTTAAATCTTTAATTGAAATCCAAAACTCTATATGTTGTTAATCAGCAGACTTTTCTTATGAAAAACAAAACATTCAGGTGTGCACAATCGAGTTTTAGCTGCTGCTGTAATTCAGGGGCTTGGAAGCTAATCTTTTTTTGAGATAAATAACATTCCTAATCAGAAGAAAATGCATATTTTCATGTGTACGTAACAGCTGTTGTGGATAAACCCAACAAACTCTTAATACAAGTCATCATTGTTTTTTTGTATGATATATTAATAAAACATTGCTTAATTATCTTTTTAATGGCTAGATATTTTTAAATTGAATATCGACAATGTGCTTTGACAAATGTTAAATGTTTGTAAATATAACTTACAATTGGAAAAAATGAACTAGTTACAGGATATTTCTGCCAACTCTATGTCTACATTAACCCTTGGGTGACATGTGCACTTTTGACATTTTAATCCTATTTCAAGTGCATTTTTGAACCATTATCAAATTCATATCTATGCAAGGATTCAGCCAGAGCGAAGCTAAACCAGAGTCAATACTTCAAAACAGAGACAAGCAGAAACAGAGTCTCCAGCACTCCATGATGTCACCCAGTCCATTGTTGTTACTGGCTGAGGTCCTTGAGGCTGCGCAGGGAGTTGGCACAGCTGGTAATGAGGCTGCAGAGTTGGATGCTTGCCTCTAAACAGGTTGAACTCTGTAACTGGGTAGTGGCCCAACGAAGTTTCGTGAGAACAGCTTCCTCAGCTTCTTCCAACACGGGTCGGAGGGTAGAGCTTTGTAGAGAAACAGGGGGACGAGTGGGTGCCAGGGCTGAGGTGGAGGCAGGGGCTGCAGGAACAGGGACAGCAGGTGGGGGTACAACGGCTCTTCCACCTGCAGCAGCTCCTTCACAGTGCTCTGGTCTGGGCTGAGGAACTGAGGAACTTGCTTGACTGTTGCATGGACCTCCATTGAGTTCAGAGGCCTGGGACGGAGCAGGGGATTGGGCTGCTAGCTGCCTTTCTCTCACTTGAGACAATGCAGCCTGTGCATTCAGAGCTGAGAACAAAGACAAGACAGTGACATTATCTAGTAAAATTTACAAAAAGCAAAAGACGGAGTGTGATGAAGTTGATAAAAGATGAATAAACATTAAAATGTAAAGTCAGAAGCTACAAGAGATAAGACAATAGACAAGCTAGTTTATTTATTAGAGTTGTGTGTACCTGGGTTGTCCTTGTCAATATCAGAGTCCAGCTCCTGGCATGAAACACAGTAGTTTTTCTGCTGTTTGTCCTGAAGAAGAATAGTCTGGAAACACAAACAAACAAACATTACACCACTCCAGCATCTCTGTACAATTTAGACTCAAATCGTTTAACAGTCCACCGTCACTCACCCCACATGCATCGCAGCACTCTCCCAGCATTTTGTATCCCTTCAGCAAATAATCTCCCATCAGCTTGCTGATTTTGTCTTGTCGCTCCCTGCGAGCTTGGATCACCTTTATCTCTGCCTCTGTTGGTGGTTCCCACTCAAAGTCTTCTTCATCTGTTGGTCAGTACCAACGAGCTGAGTTAAGCAACTTTGTCGTAATTACACAGTGTTATTGTCTGCTATACTTCTTGAACAACCATAACATTTCTGTCAAGTGTGCGTAGTTATTACCTAACTGTATCTACATATTGCGATTTTATAGGTCAAATTTAATGAAGCATTTGAAAAACTATTTTGTTTACCCCTTTTGTCAAAGCTAAGTTGTTTTGATAAGTGACTTTTGAGACCCAAGGAGATCTCTAAGGAATTATCGACACGCTAGCTAGCAAATCAACCGAAGTAACGTCTAAATAACGATATATACACTGTGGCGACAAAAAAAAATCGGACAAAAATACAACGATACACAAGAACAACCGTTAAACGAACGCTAAATATGTTTTGTAACATTAGAAACGTTTAAATATACACCCTGACAACAGTTTAGTTCACAAACCTCCATTCAAAGCCATGTTGCTTCAGTGCTACACGTTGTGCGTGATGACGTCATCGACGTCCAACGGACATCTTCTTCGTGAAAGGGAAACATAACTGAGTTGACTGCCCTCTATCGGCGGAAAAGGCCTTACTTGTCTTGGAGAAAAGCATCTTCTATCATTAATATGAAATCAAATTTACACCGAAGTAAACGGGTGTAAAGAACCGTTGGGTGTGACCAATACATATCCTGAAATAGTGAAATGACGTATGAACAATAACCTAAAATCGTCATTGAAAAGTTTGTGAACCCTTTACTGATGTTAAAAACATCAATGTTTTACACAAGGTGAAAAAAATCAAATATAAATAAATAAATAAATAAATAAATAAATAAATTAATTAATTAATTAATTAATTAATATTCTCAACCAAGCAAATTTGGATAAAAATATTTAACTTGAGAAAAATCTCTACTTCCCTTGAAAAAGCAGTTCATTTGAGGATGAAATTAAAGTCAAGAGTTTTCAATCAAAAGTATACAGAAGCGTAGAGCTGTCACACAATTTAAAAAAAAGAACAAAAAAGAAGGGACCATATCACGTAACGTGATAGTTTATTTTAAAAACGTGAAACATCTTGTTATAACGAGATACATTTTCTGGCTAAAATGTGGAAAATAAACCATATTTGTCTTTGAATGAGGAAACTGTGCTGGCAATAAATCAGCAAAATGTTTAATTTACTAAACAGAATTAAGTTGTATTTCATACTAGGCTGATACAAGGAGAGATTGGATAATGGTAAAGCTGGGAGGACGCTGTGATTGACATTTCTCTCTTAAACCAGACAGGACTAAGTCTTTGTGTTGGCAAATTAATTCTCCCAGTGCCAGCGATGCATATAGCCTATATAATTTTAAATATAGTTTTCAGAACACAGCTAGGTCATAGGTGTAAACACTAGTACATGTTAACCAAGAGCAATACACACACCCAGACATACACATGCATCGTCTAAAGCATGCAGGCAGGTGACATACCGTGTTTCTCATACCTATCCTAACAATAAATCAGAGGAGAACAATTAATCATTGACAGAAAGAACTGAAATGTTTCTGCTTGATGAGAATAATCTCCATAAAATGTATTTTGCTTCAATATTTTAAGGTTGCAAAAACATCTGCATACAGTACTTTGTGTTTCATGTTTTCACAATAAAACTCATTTCAGGGTGGAATTACTCTTAAAAACATGCACACACATAGTCTGAAGAATGTGTGAAGTTTGCAAATTTTCATTTCAGAAGGTTTTTTTATTTTTATTTTTTATTATTTTTTTAAATAAATATTGATTTAATTGGAGAAAACAATGTTTTTGTGTGTAAAGAAAGAAGCTATAGAAAAAAGTTGTGAGTATTGCTTATATAAATTTAATAATTAAAATGCATGTGTGTATATACAGTGTTTATTTATTCTACAGTGAGGGGCAGTTCATTGGATGACTCACTGATGTCCACTGCAGCAGCAAATGTGCAAATATACCATCCCTACCCATGAATAAACTACTGTACTGGACATTATGCATGAAAGGGTTAAAAAGTTTTAATTACAGTTATTGCTGCACAATGTCCCAGTGGATACTGATGGCAAAAGTTCACATATGTTGTAGCCTTATTTAATCACTTATAAATGATTTATAAATGATAATTAAAATAAATGAGCAAGGGCAAGATTTTAATCTAGTTTCTTTTTAAATTGGACTAATTTTTTTTATGTGTTTTAAGACTTCTGTGGAATCTAAAGATGCTTTGAATGAACACAACCAAAAAATACTCTGATACTTTTAGCCAGCACTATGCTATAAAATGTTACTTGTACACATTTCTTTAATTACTGTGTTGAGGAATTGATGATTGGTAAGTGGTTGTTCTTGTTGAACTAATGGTGTGTGATAAAGATTTACAGGAACATCTGGTGAACATCATATTCTTTCTGCAACACAGTCATTCTGGAGAAGCCACAGTTTGATACCTGATTTAGAATAAATATAGTATTGATTTGAAACAATATGCCCTGTATTATAGAAAAAGATATGAAAAAGACAAGGGTTGAAGATTTCAGCACCATGGACAGAGACACCAGAAGCCACACCCAAAGTGGTGCCAAGCTATTTTACTTTCAAAGATGGATGTCAATGCATACATTTCAGACATGCTGCAAAGCTTTATCTACTGAGTTAAATACTTATTGGTTGAAAGTTAGGTAGAGCTGAGAAGAGCAGATAAACCATTTCAGAACTGCTGCACTGGACAGTCGTGCTTGTCTTCACACTAAGTTTCACTCCACCACAAACCAGGTCTTTGTCCACTTTGTCTTTTGTCTTTTCTCAGATACGCTAAAGGGCCAACAACAGGACCAACACAAATAGTCCTCTCCTCAGATGTTTATTAAACGACCCCCAAGTGGCAATAAACTCAATATAACATGTAGTTGTGAGGCACCAAAGACCTATGGTCATCCCTTCAGTCATTCAACACATAAAAAAATAATTATAAAATAAATAAGTTTTCAAAATAATTTTATTGTATATTGGGATATGGGGTGAGTCTGATCAAACAGTGCATTAAATATCGTTTTACTGACAGACGTGTCACACAGTATTCAGAAGCACGATGGCTTTTATGGGCTTTGAATGTCTTACTTTCTGCATCTCATATTCTCAAAACAGGCAAAATAAACAACAACAACAACAACAACAAAACCATGAAAAAAAACTAAAACAAAGCTAAACAAAACCATGCTTATCAATTAACCAAACCAAAAAGAGAGAGAGAGAGAGAGAGAAAAAAGAAAAAACCTTGGGTGTGTTTCCACATGATTTTTGTATTACGATTGGCTTTGTGATCCAAATAAACTCTACATCTAAACTCAATCATTCAACTACAAAAACAGAAACAACAAAATAAATTGTGAGGGGACTGATGTTGCATCTGACATCATTGTTGTATATCAAAGACTTATTTTCCACTCTGCTGCTTTTTTAAAAAATGTATTATTTCCATGACACCAATAACAGTCTTCTCCTTCATCTTGTGTCACTTCTCTCAGTTGTCCTCTTGTCTTTCCGTGGGTGTCTTCTCAACTTGCAGGGTAACATCCTCTCTGAAAAGAAGTAGACACATGGAAACATTTTACCACAGCCTTTGGAATGTATGTGTCATCTTCATGATAAAATAATTATTTCAACAAAGTATAAAGAAGCTGAGATCTATTTAAAACGTCAAAGTGTGTAAACTTTACATAAGTAGCTACACAAAAAGTAAGCCGGCAGGTCAGATTAGTCTTTGCTAGCCTCATTTTTGCTAAAGGGGGCTTGGATTTTCCTTTTTGATAGCTACAAAACTAGAAGTAGTACTTACAGTGATGTGTATTCTTTACTCTGCCCAGAGAGGGGGGATTTAAAAAAGACAAACATAATAGGATGAGAGGGTAAGTCCATTAGTAAAACTAAGTATAAAAGATGAGCTCACTGTTAGTTGTAATAGACTTGTTATCTAAAAGAAACATACCTTCAGGCTTGGGGTGCATAAGGTTCAGGGGCAGTTCAACTGAGACATCACTGCATAGGAATACAAACCAAATAATCAACTCAGATGAACAATTGGAAAGCACTGGTAATTGGTTGTATAATTGCTGTAATGGATACTGCTTACCTGGCAGTGAGACCACCCAGCATGCTGAAGACAAAAAAAAAAAAAAAAAAGGTTTTTGTCATGTTTTATTTTGTTTTGATCCTTTAGTATACTTAAGAAGTTCTCAAAGACAAAGACTTACCCTCCTCCGGCCACCATGAGGTTAATTTTAATCTTGTAGGAAACCAGAATACCCAACACCTCTTTTTCTACCCCTTGTCGCAGCCTGTGGAGGAGGGATTACAGGGATTTAAGAGATTAGGATGTTTAATTTAGTAAAGTGTTTTATCACAGGAACAACAGGTAGTTCAACTGGTTGAGTGGATGCCACATGTACAGAAGCTGAAGGTCTGAAATCAAAACCCAGTCTGCAGTACATGTCAAAGCTCACTTTACTTTAAAATGAAGGCAACCAATGCCTGAGAAAATCTTTGAAAATGTATAACACTATGTGACATCATAGATGACGAGCAGCATTCAAGAAAAACTGCTGTAAATATAAAACAGCAAAGTAGTAAATGTCTTGAATGCCCCTTCTAAAAAGGGCTTTGTCCAAAGCTTTCCACCAGTCTAACTACACAGAAGTCCTGCTGCAGTTCGCCTGCTGTGTTTGTGCACTGACATAGTGGTGGAGGCCAAGTTAGTGTCCTCATCTTTCAGCCGTCCGTCTAGCGCCAGTCCTCGTTTCTCCTTGTTCTCACTCAGCAGAGGCGTGATGGTCAGAGTTTTTTCAAGGGTGCCGTTGGAGTCCACTGTCTCTCTGTGAAGGATAAAACACAAACAAATGCATATGTTAAGAAATCAAATTTTATATATGCATCCAGCATTTGTAGTTTCCTTTCTACACACCCAAACTCTTGGTTGAGAACAGTTTTGGTGTATTTGTCTGCAGAGTAGAGGACAATGTCTGTGGTTTGGTCCACTGTGAGAAGAGGAAATAAAGATGAATAATTTTTGTTATGAAATTCATGGAACTGAATCTGGTTAAAGACAAGCAGGGATACCCACCACTGATTTTGATTTTCTTGACTATCTTATTGCTCTCATTGTTTATGCTAATTTTGATTGGGATGTCTTCTCCATGAAAATAGAGCTATAGAAAACAAGGAAGCACATTTTAATTAGTTAACTGTACAGTTAAAATATGTCGTTCCAACAGGCAAGTATGAGGCTGGAAAATGCATGTAATAACAAATGTTTGCTGCAGTACATCTTTCTCCATCGACGCTTGTAGGTGGACAGGTTTGTCAGACATCATGAAGCTTTTGCAGATGTCAGCCTTGGGCCCGGCGCCCACCTCAGAGGGGGCATACTGGATTTTACGAATGACAAGGCGAGCAGTGTCCCTGTGGGCAGAAAAGGAGAGAATGAAAAAGGAGATCACTGATATAAACAGCAAAAAGTGAGAAGCTGCTAAAAACAATCATGGCAGATAATGAGAGTAGACCTACTTCTTTTCAATTTTTTCATCAGGGTTGTTCTTTTCCTTGGCAAGGTAAGTTTTTACCTCAAAGTCAACACCGCAAGCCTGCAAAGAAAGTGCTTTAAATATATCTGTTTACACACTAAGTTTATGGTGTATTTCTAGTGTTGGTGAAAGGTGTAGACAGATGGACCAGAAGGCTTACCTTGCCCTTATCATCAGGTCCAGGCTGCAGAGAGACTGAGCATGGTAGGTTTGTTGGAATCTGAAGAAACAAACATAAAATGTTAATAGCTGAAGAGAGAAATTATTTTTAATCCATTCAGACAAAGGTCACTCTACATTTTCAGAGACTTTGTTCAAATGTCCAAGTAAATAATGGCTTACTTTATTATTTATCTTATTTTAAAGGTTCTAAGGAAACAATGACCTATTTCCAACAGGAGTAAAAGAACTAACCAGGTCTTTTACTTAAATAAAAGTATCAATAGCTGCATTCGAACAGAGAAGTTCTAGGAACTGTCTGTCTCGGATTTCGTTCTATGAACTGCCCTCCCCCAGGGGAACTTTTTCATCTTGCATTTGCACATGAGTCAGGGACCGATGTGATGCAATTGTCTGCGACAGTGACGTGTTACTTTAGCTTCACACAACAACAAAACAAAAATAAAGTGAGAAGAAAACAACAACACCAAGAAGCCAATTGTGAACAAAGTACCTGAGCATGAGCAGGAAAATATACAGCATTAAGTAAAGGTACTGTTCCATCCATCTGACTACATCCCTCTGGTTTTAACTGAACAATCAGTGGTGAATGAACATTAGAAGCCAATCAAGGTTTTAAATGGCAGGTCTAATCTTAGAAAAAATGTTAAGGTAAAAAAAAAAAGTTTTACGTTAAAACGTTTTAAAAACTATATACTATAAAAGTAATTAGTAACCAAAACTGTCAAAAATAAATAAATAAATAAATTAATTAATTAAGAATTAAGAAAATGCCCTTTGAGAAATTGAGGTGTAGATGTATGAACAACATGACATCAAGAGATGTAAGAAGTACCTTAAACATATGCTAAAATGAAGAGTAAATATTTTTATTTTATATTATCCTCTTAACAGAACAGTGAGAGTATGGTGTTCAGTCAGAGGCTTCTTCAGCTTTGTTGCAATGACAAAAAGAAATCTGCCCTGTCTATAAAAGACTTAAATATCCATATAAAAATAGTACAAATTCAGTTTGTTTTATCTGTTTCTGTGAGAAAAAGGAAACTTGTGCAACTATTTTTAATTTCAGTCTGTGCAGCTGAAATCTCAAAGTTTTTACGTACGTCAAAGGAGAATGGGTATGAGTTGTCTCCTGCCTTCTTCAACAGAGTGTCATGCATAGCGCTCAGTTCGGGCTTGCTGCTCTCAGGGTAGATCTGAATCTGCTGGATCCAGATGTCCTTCCTGAAGCACAAGCCCATAACATCCAGGTCTTCAGTACCATAACGGAAGGCACATGCCAGCTGCACGAAAGCTGTCAACATAGAACATGACATGCATTATTTCATTGCTTGCATTTTCAGCTTGTTTTCATTTTAAGACCGTTGAAAATAAAAGGTAATTTTATGATCACCTTTTCTGTCTCCAAAATCTGCTGTATCCACCTTCACAACACCATCTGTTAAATTAATATTTATAGTTAAAATCCAGACCTTTCAGCTACACATAAACACACAATAAAAAAGAAACATACCAACTCTGTCCACTGAGGACACATGGTCCACGTAGTCTCTCTTCCCCAGATAGAGGGTGAGCTGTCAGATCAAAAGCAGTTTAGATCTTCAGAACTGACTTTAAAAATGATAAAAAATGTTTTTAAATAAACATCAGAAGAAGAGAAGATGACTGACCCCTCCATTTCCACTGGTCTTCTTGAAAACCCTGAGAGGGGAAATGAGAAGCTTCTTTATTATTATTATATAAAATCGATAATTAAATATGCTTTAATATTAACATCAGTAATTGTGTTTCCTAAATTCATCAATTTCCTTTTTACCCATTCTTTGGTTTCTACATCTTTGTTGGTAGCAAAGAACAGACTGAAGTTGGATGATGTTACTTGTATTTTTACAAAAAAGCCCATGCTGTTGCACACTTACACACAGGATTAACACTAAAAAAATATATTGTTTTAACTTTTGGGGGTGAAGTTGGTTTCTTGGCCTGTGGCAGAAGGAGGAGGAAGTCTTCACACCAGTTCATCCAGCTAAGAATAGCTAAGTGTGGAACAGCTTTACCTCATCCTGCCCGGATTGAGAGGGTGTGTCAGGTTAGGGAGTCACAAATAGTGTGACAGTGTTCCAAAATAGCTGATTACCCGTGTGATCAGAGAAATCGCATTAACAGAGTTCATTTTTTAAAAACCACATTTTGAAAAACACATGGCTGCATAAGCCCTGATGACAGCTGAACTGGTTGCTGCTTTCAGGAACTGGCCTAGAACTCAGCTTTAAAGGAAATTACATGTGTCCATGTCTATTTGAGCTCCTTTTTGCTGTTTTTTAATTTTATTTTATTTTTTTTGTTGATTCATTTTATTTCACATATTGTTGAAGAATCATGACAATTTGAAGAAACACCACATACAAAACTAATTATCCATTCATCATGTGACCATCCAGTTAATTATTAATGTCTTTTAATTCTATACTATGTTAGGAAAAAAAAGACAGGACTGTTAAATGAACAGTTAATTGAGTATTTGCAGTAGTTGCAGTTAAGATAATTACATTTCTTGGAAGTTAAGGTGTGATCTTTGAATAAAGCAAATGAAAACTGCAAGAAAATGACATTTAGTAGACAGAATATAAAACTAAATAAGAATAGTACTTACTTTGCCATCTCTTAAAGATGTTTAGAATTTGTCTGTAGGAGGAAAAGAAAATTCTGTGAATTTTAGTCATCATTGGGTTTTGTATTTGGAATGAAGCATGTTTAAGACTTGGATTTAACACCTTCTGTCAGCTCTCTGGCAGCTGGGCTGATATTTTGTATTGAGGGTAGAGAAGGTTAATCCTCTGCGATAAGATTACAGCATTGGTGTTAGAGGTGATTCCCAAAGCTGTAATTCTCTATCGGCTAACTGGTGTCCGTCCAAATCACACATGCCTCACCACAAACATTAAATGTTTACATTGAGGACGTGGTTATGTCACAATGTTTTCCCTTTAAAATGAAACAACAGTGGAAAACCCAGGATCCTAAACAAAGACAGTGAAATGGATAAGGACTTCTCTGTAGCTTATATTATTATTTCTCAACTTAAGGGGCACAACTTTCCAAAGGGACTAAAATCAGTCCAAGTAGCCCTCTATAGCTATGAATAAAAAATGATTGCCGAAAAGAGAACTAAAAACACTTGTCTTTAAGCACAAGTCTTTAAGAAAATGTTTAAAATCATCTCTTCTGTTTTCAGGGGAGTTTGTTCATTTCTCAGTTTTCAGCTTGTATAAAACAGCATATAATCCTGAACTTGCCACATTTCCTTTAATTAAAACATGCTTTGCATCAACTTGAAAAGTAGAGAAAGCTAATCTTATACATGTGAAGGAAAGGTTTTTAAAAGCTGGGTGTTTTGGTTTATCTAAGTCAGGCTATAGATCCTAACAGCTTTCCTCATGATGGGGCAGACTGTAAAACTAAATTTGGGCTGTTTTAGGCTTAAAATGTTCCAGGATTAGTAATTAAGTTTTTATTGTGGGTAAATATAAAAGGTTGAGGGACACATTGAATCCTGTATTTGTACACAGAAACATACATTGCATGTATTTGGTTTCTTTAGGTATTCCTACACCTCATGCTACATGATGTTGTCTAATCTGTTAAGATACATTATAAGGAAAAATATATTACACCCCAGTTCCATTACACCACCTGCACTTTTTCTAATGTTTATTAACTTCATCAATATAGATTAGGTGGGGTCTTTGCACTAAAAAACAGGGCTAGAAATATGAAACATTGAGGTTTGGTAAAACATTGCAGGTGCATGTAAGAAAGTAGCAGGTAAGTTAGCACATTTCAGCACCATGGAGAGTTACAGCTGAGTTGCTCCGATTGGCTGATTGTTGCGGATATCAACAACAATGCACAATATATGACATACACATTGGACTTTAAATTGCAACTTAGCGTTGTAAATTTATTTTAATGGCCTTTGAGCTAATTTAGTTACAATATAATAATGTTTGATAATTTATTTATAAATAATAAAAAGCTTTTCTACATTTGTGGCCATCTTTATATGCAATTTCTGAAGCATGAGATCCATTCCTTCATTTGTATAATCACGTAAAGAAACAAATGGGAATAAAAGCATCTCTGACTCCAAGTAAAATTTAAATTTCACTTTTGTATTTATTCTTCCATTCTTTTTATTATTCATTTATGAAAATGAAATCTTACCTCTTCTCAGGTGTCTGGGACCTTGCAGAGTGTGTCAGGGTAAGATGAGTTGTGTGGTCTACAAGAGTTGTTCTGCCTTTTTATATCAGCCTGCCTCCATCCATCATTCAGACTTAACCACTTCATCAATGCTGCTCGGCCTCTCCTTAATCCAGTTAAGCAATCAGTGGATAGCTTTTTTTGGACTACAAAGGGTTTAAAAATGTCACCTAGCCACATTAACAGCCAAACTGTGGCCAACACATGGCTGTGCTTGTAGTAGGCTGATAATCCTTCGCTGTACTGCCAGAAATCAAGGAATAAATCACATTAGTTAAATAAAAACAGTCACATCAATTCATAAAAATAGAGGATATAAATCAGGGTTATAGAGTTTTACTCTTTTCATACTGTTTTTTTCTTTTTCTGAGATGATTTTGATGTTAAAGAAGGTATGTTTGAAATTTGCCACAAAAGATGTGTTTGCTAATAACCTCTAGCTGCTATTTTTTACTTCATCTGTGTTTTAATGAAGTGTAAATATATGAATAATTTCTGATGACTGTTCTTTGTTGACATAAAATCTGGTACAAAATAAATAAACAACATTAAAAAATGCATATTTAAGACAAATTTGCTTAAGAGGAAGATATGCATTGCTACTATTATTATTTGTTTAGGGCATTATTTGTTTAAATCTGAAAAATCCTTTGAATATTCTTTTCTTCTTTTGTTCCTTGCAGTAGTAAAAGGTTATAAATACAGGGCCCTTAATCTAAAATTAGTGTTCTGTAGGGCAGCGTAAAAATTCTCTGTTTAAATCTGTCTGATCTGAGCAGATTATCGGCTCCCAGTCACATTACGGTACGGAGCATCGATGGGAACGTCAGGCTAAGCTGCCTTATTCAACACTTTTTCAGTAACATGCCAAAGGTTAGATGGGAACAGTTACATTTCTTTCAGCTTTTATAATCATGTGAATCCTTAAACAAGTTCATTATAATAAGCTCAAGATGAAAGATTGAAGACAAAATGTTATAAAGTAACAGCTTTTAGGCTTAATGTTTAAAGGGCTTTAGTACACATCAAAATGTATTACAATGGTGTAAAAAGTTAAAGATTATTAATAAAAAAGGAGTGTCATGACAAAAAAGTAAAGTTGGAGCTCACCCAAGTCAAGACTTCAAGGCCATAATGACACCCCACAAGGCAAGGGTTGCTGTGTTGTACTGACAACGGCTTAACAGAGGCTGGAAAATAGCATGTCGTGACTACATGGATAATAAAGCTTGTAAAGTCGACACTTTACAAGCTGTGTCATCAGTCATGTCTTATTGTTTTCATTTATGTGATGAGAAAGTAAAACATCAAGAGGGAGAAGTTATTTTAAATGTAATAATCTTTCTCAGTTTTAGGATTTCGTACCTCATGGATCTAGATGAGATAAAATTAAACCTCATTCAAATAACGTCACATTGCTTCCAAAATAATCAGTGCTTTGTTGACTGCTTCTAGGAATCTGTACGTCTGTTTGGCAAAGTAAACGCCCAACGTGACAGCAGGATTCCCTCTTAAGGTGATTCCTCTACTGAACATATGCCAGAAGAACAAAGATGTACATTCATTTGCAGAGGTGTTAGTAAATTAAAATAGTAATTGCAAGTGTGAGCACTTTAATATTTCCAGTTTCAATACTTTAGACCTAAGATGCTAAATATTTCAGAGGTATACAATAATTTTATTTTATTTATTTTAATATGAGCCTTTTTATTGACAGATGCTTGTTAATAGAAAGGCTTATTAGCCAATCACATGGCAGCAACTCAGTGCTTTTACACATATGCTCAATATAACATGCTGAAGTTTGAGCTGAGCATCAAAACTGAAAAGAAATGGGATTTAAGTGACTTTGAATGTGGCATGGCTTTTGGTACCAGACAGGCTGGTTTAAATATTTCAGAAACACAACCATATCTAGGGTTGACAGAGAATGGTCCCAAAAAATGGATCCTTCCCTTGTTTATCTTCTATGCCATGAAGATTTAAGACAGTTCTGAAGGCCAAAGGAAGTCCAACGCAGTACAAGCAAGGTGTGTTAAGGTCAATTCTCAGACTGGAATCAAACAGAATGGAAAAAAAGGGCAAGTTGATTACAGTTTATTTACAGGAGGCTGACTTTTAGACAGGTAATCTGTGACAGGTGACAAAACACAAGAAGTGGGTGTGCAGAGTCTTCCTGAATGGAAACACAGGTCCAGGTAAGCAATTGAACTTTGATACAACGCCCTGTTTGGCAGTAGCTGTGGCAGTGAAAGTGGAACAACTGGGTAGAAGTTAAATTGAGAGTAGTGGGCTCCAGATAGCTCATATTGGTCAACTAACAAACTAGTAATTAAAAGAGAGGAGCCTGGAGCTTTAAACAGCACACTGGAATCAGTTACAGATGACAGGAATGAGTAATCAGAAATGGGCACACCCACAGGGAAGCAGGACACAGAAGGAGAGGAAAAAAGCAGACATGTTATACTGTAAATTAAGCCAAATAACAGCATAATAAATAAATAAAATCTTGAGCGTCTTTCAGCAGGTTGTGTAGAAACTCCAGGTTTTCCTTTCCGGAAAGCGAGGTAAGGTGCCTCAAGTATGTTACCATGGTAACTTACTCCGTGAAGTGAACCTACTCGCTGGCAGGTTTACCGTAAAGGAACCCAATTTCTATATCTTCTCCCACCTGAAGCAGGTGTTAGACATGGGTTGCCCTTATCAACGTGATTCCACAGATTTAGAAGCTGAATTAATTTACAACTATTTTTGTATAATTTTCCAGAAGTCCTATGATGTCATATCATATCCTGATTTCCTTCCTGTAGATATTGAACATGACATGCCGTTCACATGTGATGATGCCACAGCAATGTTTACACTTTAAGCTGCTATAGTTTTATTCTTTTTAACATTTCATTTGTAAATGTGACCTTTCTTTATAACGTTAGCAACACCGAGCACTTTAGAAAAACAACGGTGTATGTATATATATATATATATATATATGTGTGTGTGTGTATGTGTGTGTGTTCCTATTAGATTTAATGACAGGGTGTGTCCAAAAATCTTGACTGGTATTGAATATATATGTATATCTTTTGCACATGTTAAGTGAGCTCTGAACTGTTCAAATATATACAACGTGAGCAGGAGGTGACTAGAAAAAAATTTGGTTTGAAAGCGACATCTAGCGGATCCACAAGAAAAGTTTCAATATTACTCTTCACCTTATTGACATTTCAAAATAAATAAGTAAATAAATAAATTAATAGAAAGTCTTTCTTTTTCTAACACGTTGATTGTTATTTCAGGAAAAAGCAGGAAAGTCAGTGGGGACATTACATCTTATGGTTAGGACGGATCCTAGCAACCAACTCTTTTTTGGCTTTGACGTCAGGTGTGTGAAACACACCCCACCATCCCGGTTCAGAGCACAAGTGCGCGTCTGCTGAGGTGCGCATTCAGCGCGCCGCTCGGCCCACCCGGACACTGCAGTGGAGGTTACCGTGCCATTGCAGCGACTGCTCGCTCCTGACGCTTCGTCCCGCTGCAAACGTCCCGGGCCCGGGTAGATTGGGGCAGAACAGGGAAACGCAGGAAGCTATGGCCGAGTCCAACCCGCTGTGGGGGTTTCCCCGTCTGCGCCGGGCTGCGGTAAGCTCCGCCGGGAGGTGGGGAATGTGGGAGGCTTCAAGCGGGGCGGAGAGGATACTGCAGCAGAGAGAGGAGGCGAGCCTTCCTTAAAAGTGTTTGGTAGTGCGACACTAGAGGATGCGATGGTCTCTTAGACTGCATTAGATATTAAACACGCTTCTCGGTTTAGAGTCCGGTTAGGTACAGAGTACAGCTCAATGTTAGGAGTCTTTGAAAGGGACCAGGACAGGCCAATGACAAATGTGTGTGTTTGGGCTGCAGCTGCAGATGCAAAAACAGCACGAGGCTGTATCAGCTTTGGTACTGCAGTTTGTAAATATGGAATGAATTATATTTATGAAGCTTTGTGAATTTGGGTTGTGCATACTTTATGTACACAAATCTCAAGCTGTGCAATGAAGATTAATAATAAATGTATAGTTACCCAGCTGCATCCATCATGGCTGCTATAGGAGTAAATACCAAGACTCAGGGAGAGATTGGACATCGGTACATTGCTTTGCTCAGAAGTCAGCTTAGAGCAAGGGGGGACGTTATTTGTATGTTTTGAGGATTTAGTCTGAGATATTAAGTGTCTCATAAGATCTAAAAAACTATCACAAAAAGTTTCTTTCTGAGGTAACAAACATTTCAACCCCATATTGTGTGAAAAGCAACAAGACATCTCCAAACTTTTGCTTTAACATGTTTATGTAGATGATAATGTCGGCAACATCTACACCTGTTTTAATGAGGAATATAACTTTATTGTCCCTTAGATTATATTATATGACTATATTGCAGAGTTAAGTTTGTCTGAATTGTAGAAATTTAGGAGGAAACAAGAAGTGAGGATGACAAACAGGGAAAACAGGAAATAATGCTAAGCAGACACAGAAAAGAGTCACGAACACTGATTTCTGATCACTATGATTATGAACTATGAACAGTTTTGTTTACACCTTTACAAGCTGGAACTAATTTGTACCATTATGGTCCTTAGGTGACCAGATGTAGAAAGGTTAACAATTATTAACCACATCTCTTGTGTCATAGGAAGAAAATTAAAATGGACCAAATATGAATCAAAGTATAAAATGTTAACATTGATGCAGTTTTTCCAATGAAATTAAACTAATGATGATACTCCATAGCAGATGTCGGCAGACGAGCCAAAAACTCATTTTAGAATCTGCTCTGTAACATATTGGGAAATTTACTGTTGACAGACAATATGACAACTCTGTATTTCTATAGAGCATAAACTGTAATATACAACCTGTAATACGAGAAAGAGGGTGTGAAGGCATGTGGGGGGTTTGACAGCTGATAATGAAAGAGAAAAATGGCGGTGAGGGTAAAAGGGGGCTGACTGTGAGAGCTGCTGAAGTGCTACAGAAGCCAAAACATTTGCCAGATTGACAGTGAAGGATGCCGATGCTGTATTGAGCTTTGCTGGATTGCACAGAGAACAGCATTCAGCTGTCAACTGTCCTGACTGACAATCCAGCCCTCTAATTCCAATTGAGTCTGTTTTCTTCTGACATAATGCAGCCAAGAAGTGGAAGAGTAATCCTCAAACTCAGTACATAAACTCAGTTCATCATATTATTAGCATGAATAATTACAAAATACTTAAGAAAACTACCAATTTGGGGATTTGGGGGCAGATTTGTGTAGTATGATCAACATAACATGCCTTTCACTTTAGTTGTACTTTTTCCATTTCTCTCTGTCTCTCTCTCTTTTTATATATTTTTTTAGTTTTTACTGTGAAACAAATAAGATATTTGAGACTTAAGTATGAAGAGGTGTTTACCATAAACACTTTGTAGAGCCAGACAAATTTCAAATGTACTTCCCATTGTTTATTTCTTTATGCAATCGTTTTCTTTTCATCATTCTTCCGTAAAGTCCATCTTTGTGAAGTGAAACTGCAATTTCTCCTCTAGAGATCTGCAGCTTCTTCAGAGTTACCTTTGACCTGTCACCTCTTTGATCAATGCAGTCTTTGCCTTGTCAGTAAGTTTTGTGGGTCTGCTCTTTCTTGGCAGGTTTGCTGTTCTTTCCTTTTCCAAATAATGGATTTAATTTTACTTTGTGGGATAGAAATTTTATGATGTTTTAATAGCCCCAACCATGAAATGTACATCTTCATAATTTTGTCCCTGGTCTGTTTTCAGAGCTCCTTAGTCTTCATTGTGCTGCTTGTTTAGTAGTGTTGCAGTCTCTTGGGCTTCACAACAGGTGCACATATGCTAAGTTCATGCAATGCTTTGATTGGACTTAAATATATTAATTGTAGGATTTTTAAAAGTAATGGCAAATACCAAATCTTAATTTAGGGCTTCAAAGAAAAGGTTTGGACTATTTAGTCAAAATCAACTAACTAACTGCTCATTACTATGAATTCCAGCTTGCTTTATGCGATTGCAACTCTTTAATGTTTGACTTGTAAAGATTTAGAGGCCAAGGTAACAGCTGTAATCTAAAAAAAGGTTTATAAAATGATTTCTCTTATCCTCATTCAGACCTCGTTTCCAGGCAATCTGCATTTGGTCTTGGTGCTCCGCCCCACTGGCTTGTTAAGCTCCACCCCCAGTCCATCCTCAAGCACTGATCTGGGCTTTCGCTTTAGCCAGGATGACTTCCTGTTGAAGATGCCGGTGAGAGAAGCTTAAAAACTGAATATTATTGGAAAGAAGGAAATTTTTGTTGTTTTTATCTCTGATTTGCAAAATTACTGCTGACATACTGTGTATTCTAACTGAGAAGATAATTATAAAACTCACTGTTTTGCAAAAGGATCCTGGCCAAAACAGTTAAACATACTGCACAGACTTGCCAAATGCATGTGGATGTAAAATTTCCATAGGATTAAATGTGGAAAAAATGCATAAAATATAAATCATGAACATCACAACTCATCAGATATCAGAAAATGCACCTTTTTTTCTTTTTCTTTTATTTAAATGACTTTAAGAGCTAATTTCACTCAAAGGGACCAATATATTATAAGTGCCCTTTTTCCCAGTTCAGTACAGGTTAAGGACACATACAGCAATACATCATGTGCTAATTCTGTTAAATAAAAAGATCTGTAGCATTGAATAATAGTTGCAATTAATAAGTTTTATTCCTCACAAGGAGGTCAGAGAGCCATAAATTGTCTACACAAGGATACACCCACAATTCTCCTGCAGAGCATTATTAATACACAGGGAAATGGAGAATCACATCATTTGATCCAGTTTAACAGACTGAATGTGAGAAGAACTCTGACAAAGGAATTATATCTTCCACAGTCTCATCATAGTACAGATACACCTGATGACAAGACAAAAAGTGCACAGATTTAAGGACATAGCACAGAAAAATTCCATTTTTATTACAATCCTAAATCCAGGAACAAGAACTTACCAAGATTTCATATTGTCACATGTTAAAATTTCAGATACTGCACAAAAATTGGCAAGTGTCTGTCAATCATTTGTTTCTCTGTGTTTTCTAGGTGGTAATGCTGCGTTCAGTCGGTGACCTGCTGCGCTATATAGATGAAAACCACCTGGCATCAGACTTCACTGCCAAAGTGGAGTATTGCCACAGTGACTGGCTTGTCCTCCGCTCGGTATGCACTTCTGAGGCTGAAGCAAAAATTAAATAAATAACTCTGGCTAGGCTTTTTTGGTTTGATACATGTTGCCTGTATGTTTGGATGAAAATGCATATTTTTGTGTCTGTAGTCCATTGAGACGTTTGCAGTGACGGTGAAGGAGATCGCCCAGCTGCTGCAGAGCTTTGGATCGGAGCTGTCTGAGACGGAACTTCCAGATGAAGCTAATGCCATTGAATTCTTGCTGCACTCCCACACCCACCGATACCGACAGATGAAGGTTGTCTACTTCTTTTTATCTGTCTTTCCTTTTTTTCCTTTCTGATTTCTGATTTGCCTGCCAGCTTCTGCGCTCAATCTCTCCAGATTCTTTTTTATTTGCACTGACTTTATGGGATGTAATTCATTACTTTATCAGGATGATATCCGGGGTGTGCTGAAAGAAGGACGTCTGCTGTTATCCAACTTAGAAACAGTCAAAGCTGCTAAGAAAGACATGGAGGAAGAGAGGGAAATACAAGCTGACATGGACACTGTTCGGAGGTGCAGTGCAAGTGCAAGAAAGATTGCTAAGAAAATAATTAAAATCTCTTTCAGAGAAAGTCCTTATTTTAAATTTATTTGGAAGAATTTGCATCCTGTGTATTTCAGGCTCCTGGCCCAGCTCAGAGACATGGAGGAGGCATTTGATGGGTTTTTTGAAAAACACCACCTGAAGCTGCAGCAGTACCTCCAGCTGCTGCACTATGAACTCAGCTTCCAGCAGGTGTGATAATTGGTGTCTGTGTGTGCCTTCCCATAAATCACTTCAGCCCAGCCTCCCGATTAACACTTCTGTATGTGTTTGTGTGTCTCTGTGTAGATGGACGAGGTGCTGGAGCGAGTCTCTGCCCAGGAGAAGGAGATTGCCTCAGTAGGAACCACAGTGGTTCAGACAGAGCTGCTGCTTAAAGACCTGGACACGCTGGACAAACATGCACAGGTCAAACACATCAAAAAACTTCACTGGTGTGAGAGAAAAGAGAAATCTAGGAGAGATTTTATGAGAAAGTTAAAAAATAATTGGAAACATAACTAACACTGATTTATGATGGCTGGTCTAACCTTTTGACACATGAGGGCAACATAAATTAACTATCTCCAATAAACTTAATTAATTCATAACATAACTTAATTAAACAATTTGGACTATAGCTCATTAGGAAAACCGAAATCTAAATAATAATAATTCTACACAAAGAATAACAAATAAAGTGTTATATAACAATAGAAAACCTAAACCTCTCTCCCACCATTCTCTTGTGCAATGGAAGAGTCCAGTTAAGTTGCAGCCTCACCAAGGGAGATCCACATCAGCTGGGACTCTTTTCCTCTTGGGCTTCCCACACGCAGCAACTTCCCCAGGAACTGGCAACTCAATGAAAACACATATTAACTGAAAGTAAACCAAATTAACAAGATGACAAGAATGAGTCAACTGAATGTGCGCACCCAATCTGTTAACTACCCCAGCCAAGCCTGTTAATGAAAATGTGAAAATATTAAACAAATGCTAAGTATGATAAATAAAATATCTATTTAATTAACTGAAATAAGGAAAAAGGTTATTAGACCAGGTTCAGTGTGTGTGGCTGCCTTGGCGGCCATCAAATCTGGCCATCAAAACACACTGGCCATATAGAACATGCACCAGAGCTGTTTTCAAGAGGATACTATCATTATTATTGTCACAGGAAGCAAAGAAAAGAAAGGGAGAAAGTGACAGAAAGAGGTGAGAGAAACATCAATACCAAGCTGGCTTTTACTGACTGGAAAGAGCTATGAGAAGACACAGGAGGCAAGACAGATGTCAAATTAACCATCATTAAGGGGCTCCAAAGTATGAAAACCAAAAGCCCCATTACTGAAGTGCGGCAGATTTTGGAAGCCGAAAAAAAAGTCAAATCTTTTTTTATTAAGACTCTTGTCTTTTTCTCTGTTACTTTCTCTCTTTCTTTTCTTCACTTCCTGTGATAATGCCCTCTTGTGTTCCTTTGCTGAATCAGCCATGGTGCATATTCAAAATGGCCAATGTGAGCTGTGTAGTGAAGATGGGCAATGAATTTACGGTTAGTTTTTAGGGTTTAATTAAATGATTACACGATGAAAAAAAATAAAACAAACAAACAAAATGGCCATTATGTTTATTTCCATGTGCCAGTGTTTGACAAGGTGCCATAAAGTGAAATACAGCTGTAACATGATGTCCCAGGCAGGAAAAAATAGCTGTGCCAGCCTTGGGATGCTGCAGGGCAATAGCAGCTCCAGAAATGTACATAATTGCTATTAGTGTGGCATCAAAACCGTTCATTAAGCACAGGGTTTTGAGATAACAAAGTTATGTGGTGTTACTTTAAAGTCAGATGTAATGAAAGTGGATTAAGACATGAAAAACACATTGTACACCCACAGAACAGCTGCTTTTTAACCCTTTAAAACCAAGGGTAGCGCTGGCGCTTAGTGTCCATTCTAATCAAATGGGACCATGATATACAATATAAATACCACACTCATCAGAAAATGTTTATTAGGGTAACAAACTGAGAATGCAGGTTATTTTTGGTACGAATTTCTATACTTTTGCACTAGTTTTACAACCAGAGGGGTCGCTCCCTGCTGGCCATTAAAAAAAAAGCATGTCAATGTAACTGGCTTCCTTTCCTTTTGTGCTTTCAGACTTCAGTCTGATTTAATCTTTTATATACAGTCAAGCAGTGAAGCAATAATTTAAGTTAGGGATCTGGTATGACCTTCTATAATTGCTGAAAACTCTGAAAATAGTCACTCAAGAGCAACTTTCCCTCTAGATTTCATAATATGTAGGAATTTAGACCTCTGTAAACTGGTAGTGCTCATTAATGATATATGTGAGAATGTATACAAATTACCTGTTTTATGCATTACCATAATAAAACATAATAACATGCACAACAGATTTCATCTTACAGTGCCCCACACTGATGGCATGTAGCAGGTTTACTTGTTCCAGTTACATTTGCAAATTCTTAAAAAAAAACAAGAAAAAAGTTTTTATTATCACTATTGTGGAATAATTCTAATGGTTTCAAACTCATCACAAATCTCTGACAAGATTGGTAAATAATCTTAGTGCTACTTTATTAACATGTCCAGAAAGGCAAATATTTCTCGATCACTCTCACAACACATGAAATGATTTAGATGAAAAAGACCCTTGGCTTTTTTGAATCTTTACCTCAGATCTGTTGTACAAATAGTATGCATAAATCTAGCACAAATTAAACCTAAATACAGAAACAAGCAGGTTTTACATGAATGTAAGTAAATTTAATTGAATGTGTGGAGAAACACAGTTTCAATCAAATTATAATCTCACACAGCAAGACATAGAGTGTATTATGTAACGTCTGTTTTGGGCTGATGTTCAGGTTGTATGCTTGCATGTTTTCTTAATGTTGCATTTAAAAAAAGAAATAGTCTTTGATAATTTCCTAAAGTAGGAAACAAATGCACACAAATCTCTTTAACACTTGTTAACTTCAAGTGTGAGTTAAAGTGCAATAAATATTTGCAAACTCATACTGGAACAACAGCTTCATGTTTTGTTTTTTGTTTTTTTTTCTGTGGAAATCAGGAGGAGATGGCTCGTGCCCAGGTGTTAATCCTGCACGGGCACCAATTGGCTACCAATCACCACTATGCTCTCGCACTCATCGTCCAGCGCTGCAATGAGCTGCGACATCACTGCGACGTCATTACCATTGCCATACGCACTAAGAGGGCCTCGCTCACTCGGATGCGAGACCTGCTGCTGCGTCTTGAAGAGGTAGCGCTCACTGACTCATAAACATGTGCTCACGATGTACATATTCATACTCAGAATGATAATGTCAGGTTTGGTTAGACAAGAGCTTCTAATGTACTGGATAACAATCCTTTGGTGGGTTGTTTAGTTGTATTGTGTTTTTTTGTGAGCAGGCCCTTCGTTGGTGCGATGAGGGTGCTTATCTGCTGGCAAGTCAGATGGTGGACAAGTTCCAGACTAGAGAGGGAGCTCAGGAGGCGCTGCAGTACCTGAGCTATCACCAGGAGAGGGCTCCATTTACACTGAGAAACAGCCAGGACACTCTGAGCCTGGAGTTTGAGGCCATACTGACCCCACAGCTGCAGGTATCTGACTGCTGTTGATATAGACTACCGCAAAACTTACAGCTCATCTCAGGTAATACTATGTTCCTATGCAGTCCCAGATTACCATGGTGACAGAGAAGCTGAACTCCATGCAGTCTATGATCAGAAACAGAGAGCAGTGTCTGAGGAAGCTGGCAGATGTACAGGTTCGACCAATACAGCTTGTGGCTCCGCGGCCCGAACCTGATCAGAGCTTATTGCGTACCAAGTCGCCTCTCTTCTCTCCTAAACATGGTATACTCCACTTTTACATTCATGTTGTGTTTTTTTTTCTTTGCCATTATTTCCTCTTTGATCTGTTACCATCCATATTCATGTATCTGTGTGGTACTCCCTGCAGGTGTAGACTTCAATGTCCTGAACTCTAAATTCTCATTTGACTTGCTTCCTGGCAAAAGAGCCGCAAGGAGGAGCAACAGCCAACGAAAGGTGTGTGCATAAATATACTACCTGATATTCATACTGGCTACCTGGTAGACAAAATTTTGTTCTTAACCTTTAGATTGATATAGTCCTCTGGCCCATTTAGGACATAAGAAAATCTGAGAATTAATTTAATCATAATATTCTGTATAATTTGCTTCTGCTTTCCACACATCCTTTTGGAATTTTTTGGAAAGGAATGTCTGCTTTCAAATATGCATCAAAGCTGGCAAACTTAACTCAAGTGTGTGTTGTCAGATTGAGGTGATGCATGATTACCATGGCAACCAGAGCTGTTTGTACGGCCCCAACCCTGAAACAGATTCTGAGGCAGAGGACAATCCAGAGCAGGTCACACGGTATGCAATTTTCACCCTGTCAGACCTAAAACTTGAATATAACCTAGTAATAAAACTGCCACTACATGTGTGGCCCAATTTAAATGTAATTTTCTGTATTTCTAGCCACATTATAAAGGAATTGATAGCCACAGAGAGGATCTATGTGGATGAACTACTCTCTGTCCTTCTAGTGAGTTTGCTTTTTTTTAACATACAGCAACATATAAGACAAAATGGGAAACAGGTTGTAAGAAAGGTTTTAGTTTTCTAATTTTTAATTTCTTGCCTCACTTTGTCTCGTCTCCCTTCCCCTCATCTTGTCTCTTTGCTTATCAGGGCTACAGGGCAGAAATGGAGGACCCATCCATGTCTAATCTCCTTCCCTCAGCTCTACGCAGCCAAAAAGATGTTCTGTTCGGCAACATGCCAGAGATTTACCAGTTCCACAGCAGGCAAGTCGCGCTCACATTTGGGCACACACACACATGCACACCGAGCTTACAAGCTGTCACTGAGTTGTCCTTGTTTTCCTGTCTCTTTGCACTAATACAATTTCCTTTCATTTTCCTCTTGGGTTCTTAATTTAGGATCTTCCTCCAAGATCTGCAGGGTTGCCTAGAGTCACCAGAGAGGGTGGGGGCTTGTTTCCTACAACGGGTGAGAAAAAGTGATGAGCACAAGAGGACCTTTTTCAATCTGATATTACATAACTCTTTGCAAGCATACATGTATGTTCATGTGTGTGTGAACAGAAACAGAAGTTTCAGGTGTATGAGCGTTACTGCCAAAACAAGCCTCGCTCCGAGTTGCTATGGAGACAATGCTCTGATTCCCAGTTTTTTCAGGTAATCACACATAAATAGCATGATCCACACTTGGCTGGTATATGTAAGTAATGCTTTGTGCATTCATGTCTGTTTCTTGTTGTGCTTTCTGCAGGAATGCCAGAAGAAGCTGGACCATAAGTTGGGTCTTGACTCTTACCTCCTGAAACCAATCCAGCGTCTCACCAAGTACCAGCTGCTACTCAAGGTTTTGTACAATGAGATTTCTGCAAAAATGCAGTTACCACAACGCAAATAAATAGAGAACAGTGAAATCATTCACCTGCTTCTCTTGACTTCTGTCTTTTGTATTGGCAGAGCTCTGATTGGCTGTGATTCTTTACTTTGCTCAATATGGACACATCAACATACAGTAATTGATTTTGCTTAAAGTGTGTGGACAAAGAGATGGAAGTTCAAAAAGCCAACATCCACATGCAGATGGTTCTAAACAGACCTACAGACAAGCTGAAAACTAGATTACATTTATTTAATTAGCAGAATTGCACACAAACTGACAGATGCACCAGTAGTGATTTCAGTTTCTTAGATTAGACAAAGTAGGAACTGCTGACATGTCATCCTGTGTGCCTGTTTTTGCTCAGGAGCTTTTGAAGCACTGTGTGGAGGAACGATACCGCTGTGAGCTCCAGGATGCTCTGGACTGTATGCTGGAGCTGCTGAAGTCTGTCAATGACTCAATGCATCAGATAGCCATCACCGGATATCAGGTACCAGCAAATCCAATCAGCGAATTAGAGCGGACAATCATGTCAGTGGTTACCGGATTTATTATTTCCCATTGCACTTCTTGCTAATATTGATTAACGTAGTTCATGTAAGTTTTCTGTGCAGAAGACAACCTCAGTTAGAAAAAAACAGACACTGTGTAAAATCTTTAGAAAATATGGATGAATTAATATTTTCTTTACAATATAACAGAAAAAGTTAAAGTGGATGATTTCAATTCAATTCAGTTCAATTTGATGGTAGCAACATTTCTCAAAGAAATCTTATAAAGGTCTTAAAAATCAGCTGCTTGAACATGTAACTGCTGAGATTAATTGCAATAACATGACTGTATATGAAAGCAGCACCTTAGAGAGGCAGAATCCTTCAGAAATAAAGGTTGAAAGAGGTTCAGTAATGTCCCAAAAACTGTGCCTACAGATTGTGGCTGAATTTTAAAAATATGTTCCTTAGCGTAAAAATTGAGAAGACTCCAGTCAGACTGTGACAAATTGGATGAGTTCACACCATTAGCCACTGTTTCATATAATTTCAACAGTCATGAATTAGCCATACTTGTTTCATTTGATTTAACAATGTTAGCTTCATCTTTGCTCAGTGGTCAGCAGAAACCAACTATGCCAGGTTCTTTGTGTTTTTGCTTTTTATTTGAGTACAGCTTTTATACATAAACATCTGTTTAAAACAAGACTCAGTATTAATATGTTTAATTCTGTTTATTTGGTTAAAACTTCTTTCATTTTATTATGTTACTCACCACACAAGTTGCAACTTGCACATGTTTAAAAGCACCATCTCTGTTGAATGGTATATACAGATTTTAGAGCAACATGTGCACCCATCCTGATGTCATCTGTTGTTAAAAGAAGAGGTGATGCTACACGGTGGTAAACCTGTCCCTGGCATTTTTTTTATATATATCTTTTGTTGCTGCCATCAAATTCAAGATGAGCTGAATTTTTTTAATTAGATCTGTTTTGTATTTTCTGTTGTACTTAATTAATTCTTAGGTATTTTTTTTCTGTTTAATGGTAAGCACAGCTCATTTAGTCTAACTAACTGTGTTTGGTTCAGGGTGATCTGGGCCAGCTGGGCCGTGTTGTGATGCAGGGGGGCTTCTGCGTGTGGATCAGCCATAAACGTGCCGCAGTTCGAATGAAAGAGCTGGCTAGATTCAAGCCTATGCAGCGTCATCTCTTTCTCTACGAACATGCCGTTCTCTTCTGCAAGCGTAGGGATGATGACAACCATGACAGGACGCCATTCTACAGCTTCAAATCCTGCCTCAGAGTAACAAGTCAAAATACACTCACAAGACACGTAGAGCTGCGTCCAGTCAGTTACAACAATCTGTTCATTTTCCCTGTGTAAAGCTTACATTAAGGATTCAGATTTGTAAATAATTTCTTTTTGCTTACTTGTTACTACTGCGGATAACTTTTTGTTGCAGTCTGGACTGAAAGCAGATTTAGTTCAATGACAAGTTACACTGAAATAAGACAGCTTCTCTCTCTATAGATGAGTGCAGTGGGAATCACAGAAACTGTAAAAGGAGATGTGAAGAAATTTGAAATCTGGTACAGTGGCAGGGAAGTGGTGTACATAGTTCAGGTATTTGATCCTCTGCTTTCTGATTTTTGTCAAGTTGACCAGATTTTGAGTGTTGTACTGTGTGCTGTACTTGGTGTGTTTGCTTGTCTGTCCAGGCTCCCACAGTGGAGGTCAAAACTGCCTGGCTGACAGAGATTCGAAAAATTCTTACCAATCAGCAGAAACTACATCAAGGTTTTTATCCCATGTGCTTCAGCTAAAATGTCTTTCATATTTTTTTTTATGAAAGTGTTGATTTTAGTTAAATTTGTGTTGTTAAGGTGTCTGCAGAACTGTAGTTCTATTAATTACTTCCTAGTATTGTTAATATTTCATTTACTTTACTGCTCGTGTTTTCTGGTAGATTTCCTTTTTTTCTCAAATTTTTCTATGTTGTCTCCTCTTGTCCTAGATGAGGTTCCCTCTCTTCCTCTTTCAGACAGCCTTCACTCTGACAGGTGATTTTCTCTGCCTGGCTGTGCAAAAGAAATCCATTCAGCAAAAAACTAAATCATATTTTCAATTTCTAATTGATCAAGAAAACCTGTTTTTTGTTTTCAAAAATTGAGTCTGTGCAGTTATTCTTTTTCTACTATTTTATTTATGCAGGATTTGTGTTAAAAGTCCATCACTAGCGCAGTGTGTGAATGATGGCTTTCATGGTGTTATGTTGCTTCAGAATCTGTTAATGACCTCTTTTGGTCAATGTGTGGTAAGAACAGGTCAACTCATGCACTAAATCCCCCCCCACCTGATTAGATGCTTTAAATTGCCACTGAACCGGACTGGCCACCACTTGGAAAAATTTTTTCATGCTGCCTAAATAGTGTGCAACAGTAATATAACTGATCATAGGTGAACATGAAGTACATGCACACATGAGCACATATATTTAAAAACTTTTCTTCTTCAACGCTATCTTGGTTAGGACCAATATTACCATGTAAACAAGGCAGAAAAGTGCATAATCTGACATTAAGCTAAATAGCAAACAGTTTGGTATCACAAGCCAAAACCTCCAGTTTTCCAGTCCACAGATAAACAAAAAAGGCAAAGATAAATCAGTAGTTTTCAAAGGGTCCATATTTGTGTGTACAGGACCTTAGTTGATTCCACTAAAACACAAACAAACAAAACAAAAACTTTCTATGTAAATCAGTGAAATTTCTAATATTTTACACTTTTTACTCTGATGCTTTAAGTTAAAAATATTGTTTAACCAGGATGTTACGCTGCTTTGCAGGGTGTGTTTGTATGTATGTGCTTGCAGAGTTATTGTTGTAGGTGACAGAGCCTTCTGGTTGCATGCCTGCATGATATGAAGTTTGTGAATGTCTGACTCTTGTGAGCTTCACAACACAAACCATATTGTTCATTCATTATGCAGGAAATTAGTTGCATTTTATTTTTTTTATTTATTCATCCTTTTGTCAACAGATTTCATGATGAAATCAAAACCAACAATGTTGTACCTGTAGCTGATATGGCTTGTTGCAGTATAAAAGGGATTGAAATTCTCCAAAACCTGTTACAGGCAAGTTAGTAAGCAATACTTCGATTTTTTGTATTGCAAGGATCATGGGCAGTGGCTATCTTGAATGGAGTCACAGTGAATGCCTTATTCATGGCCAATTTTCATAAATTAGTGTTCCCCAATTAAAGACTAATCATTGTCAGTTGTGTGCAGGATGGAAGATCCAAATGCAGGACACTGTTAAACACAGATTAGCTAAAAAATTATATTTTTCAAAAACTTAAAGAGAGAGTAAACTGCCCAGCAGTAGAAGAAGTAGGACACTGGTAAAACCGCACAAGTATAAGAAAGTCCATACACTGAAATCAATATGAAGAAAAAAATTATATTCAGGTCAATGAAAACTTGCTGGGTCAACACAGAACATAAAAAAAGGCTGTACACTGACATGATCACTAATAAGGTGGGAATCACCAGTCACAAAGGATGAAAAGAGTAAAGAATAAATGAAGGGGTTGTTGGTTTTTTTTCTCATCATTGGAGAATATTTAACAATACCATCCTTCTGTGTTTATATAGACCCACAGTTAAGTTTTTGAAGTATCTGCACATAGGATAACCATAACCTTACTTTGTGGTGTAAAACATTTTGATTCTCACTAAGACACGAATGATGAGACACTGTGATGATTTTCACTCTTTCAATGATTTGTTCACATAGTATTTGCAAGTAATTTAAGTGTTTCTGCTTTACTTTGCAGATGGGTAAAATTGAATGAGTTTTTTAATGTTTCATTGTAGTAATTTTCTTTCTATATAGTGAACAAATTCTACCTGGCCAAAATAAAGTCTCCGCCTGGATTTAACCAGGCAAATAGGTGGGAGCCTCCTATTAGATAATTACTGCATGGGCGACTATCGTTCAGCTGGCAACAAGTTTTTTAACCGTACCTTCTCATTTCTTAAAGAACCACGTGGAAAGACACACCCAGTGGTCGTGGAAAAGATGTTAAAACCACTAATCAGTGAGGCTAACTGGAGAAAAAGGCTTCTGTTTAAGAAAGGTCATATCACTGGCATAAAACAAAGAAAATATCAAAGGAGATTGCAGTAACTACTAAAATTGTGTTAAGAGCTGTTCAACACATTATAAAAACTGGAAGGAATAGTGTAGAACCATTGTCTTCAAGGAAGAAATTATGTCGGAAAAAAAAACAACAGTAGAACTCAGGGCTGTGTTTAATAGTGAAAGTAAGAGCTTCCACACAGACAGCGTCAAGGGGTTTGGGACTGAACCGCTGTGTAGTCATAAGAAAACCACTATTCAGTGAGGCTAACTGGAGGAGAAAGCTTCAATTTGCTAGGGAGCATAAAGATTGGACTCTGGAGCAATGGAAGAAGGCCATGTGATCGAATGTGTCCAGATTTACCCTGTTCCAGAGTGATGGGCACATCAGGGTAAGAAGAGAGGCAGATGAGGTGATGAAGCCATCATGCCTAGTGCCCACTGTACACGCCTGTGGGGGCAGTCTTTGATCTGGGGTTGCAGCAGTTGGTCAGGTCTAGGTTCAGCAACATTATGTCCAAAGAATGAGGTCAGCTGATACCCAAATATGCTGAATGAGCAAGTTATTCCATCAATGGATTTTTTCTTCTCTGATGGCATGGGGATATCCCAAGGATTGCAGGATTCTGGCTCAATTTGTGAAAGAGTGGCTCAGGGAGCATCAGACATAATTTGCACACATGTGTTGGCCACCACAGAGTCCAGACCCGAACCCACTGAGAATGTTTGGGATGTGCTGGAGAAGACTTTGCGTAGCAGTCCCACTCGCCCATCATCAATACAAGCTCCGTGTGAAAAACGAATGCAACGCTGGATATAAATAAATCTTTTGACATTGCAGAAGCCTATTGAAATAATACCACAGCGAATGTGTGCCATAATCAAAGTTAAAGGTGGTCCAATGAAATATACGTGAGTGATCTTTTTTTGGGTGGTAATTTTATTTTTGGCCAGGCAGTGTATCTAAAGCAAATAAAACCTCACAGTGATTTATTTGCAAATACTTCTTAATCAATTCTTGTTTTTTTGTGAAGAATATTATTTAGATAAAATAGTATTTTATATTTCAGCAATCTGATGATCCATATTTGTGTTCAGTATGAAGTCAGATGCTGAAATATATGTGATAGTGAGCTAACTGGAATGCTGTATTAACCTACTGAATGTGGATGAGCTCGTTTGTGACACAGTGGATGTTGTTGTTGTTCGTTTTTGTTTGTCGTGCTCGTATCTTTGTTTCTATTGTGATAATGTTTAGTGCATCAGAGATGTGTGTGTCGTGGGGCGGTGCGTCGGTGGGAGGCTGCTCAGCGTGTCTCCCTGTTCCTCACAGCTCATCGGCAACAAGCCACTCCCACGTGTACAGAGGGGAGGAATCAATCCACAGTAGCTCCGCCCATTCAGACCCTGTGGTTCATTCACCTCGACGCAGTGAGTTTCCCACACACTGGTCAACAATCGTTTCCAGTTTTTTATCATTACCTGATATTCAGCAGAAGTCTAGATGTCTTTAAATTGTATTTGGCCACATCTAAAGAATAACTGAGTTGACTTTAATGGAGTTATAAATGTCGAGAACATCAGCTAATAATAACAGCTTAAAGTTAATTTACTAGCAGAAGTATGTTTCTTGTTACTTTTAATTTTATAAGATGTCAGTAAAGATTACAGCAGGACAGTTTCCAGCTCTCTCAGTTGTCTGTAATCTGCAGGTTGGCCCGTCCCTGCTCACTCCGTGGCCATCTGTGAGGGCCTGGAGGACTGGGGTGCTACAGACCTCTCCGCCTTGTCAGATTCAGAGGAGGAGGATCAGCCTGCCCCACTGGTGAGATTTTGTAACTATCATAGGACATGTAGGTGCTTGATTAAACCAGATACAATAGTCACAAAATCTTTACCTATTTTGACAATCTAGTGTTTTCTTGTGCTTTCAGCTATTGTAACATTCAACCATTTAACATACTAAAAAAGTTACATAGCATTTATTGCATGATAAGGTCATAATCCAGGGAGGTTATAGATAAAAACAAACACTGAAATGATTTGAAAACTATGTGACTTGGCCCAGGTTTCAAAGGTTGACTTTAAGAAACTTGGACAACTAAAACTGTGTTCTTATATTTGTGCAGTAGATTTTTACACATGCATGACAGTTCTAAATCCCTGATGCACTTTTGCAATGACTTTTAATTGATTTTTTCCCCCCCAGGTGGCGGGCAGGTACAGAGTCATGGTAGAGAGCAGCATGGCTAGCACTGATGACATCATCTTTAATTGTGGTGATGTCATCCAACTGCTTTATGAGGATTCATCAGGAATGTGGTAAATATGTTATTTATTCAATAAGTCTTTATTTCTTCCAATTTAAAATTCATATACAAAGATTAAAAATGAAAAAAAAAAGACTGAAGAAGAAATCTTCCTGGTTTTGTTCTGTTTTTTGTGATTACAGGATGGTAAAGAATATCAGTCGTGGTGAAGAAGGTCATGTTTTACCTGAGGACTTGCACAGGATTCTGGGAGAGACTTGCTGAGAGTCCATCAGAGCAGAGGAAAGATGATGCAGTGTTCATGATGAGGGTACATTTTTCTTCATTTGTTGTTGATTTTTTGGCCAACTCTTTGCCTGAATACCCCACCACGCCCACAGACTCTCATATTCCATCGACTTGCTCACAGATGTGGGCATCTGCCTCAGCAGACTCAGACCGAAGCACAGCCATACTGTGAGTTTCCCTTCAGATGGCTGTAGACCACAGAGTGGACCTCAGAAGACCGCAACAGTGGAAAGCACAAACATTTGTTTTTTGTATCCGTCTTTTCCAGCAGTGATGCAGTGAAGAATTTGGACTGAAGGGGTTGAACAATGGTTCTCATTCATACAGAGTGGACTTTTTGTTTAAGAAGTTGTATCATTTCTATTTTCTTATGAAGTATAACAGAAAACATCTATATCCTTCCTGACATATCATTCATGTGCCAAACAGCTGCAGCTTCTTCTTGTGAGTTACAAAAAATATCTTTTATCATTTGGTGTCTGTTTTCAGTGAAGCCTCGTTGTTGCTTCATCAGTCAGCTTCATTGTTAGGGGATGTGCATCTGATCTATGCAGAAATCGCCATGGTTACTCACTTCTTAGTAACAAAAGTGGACATTGATTGTCTTCCAGCTGCGTATTACAGTACATGATACAAAGAAAGCAAAGAAAAAAAAAAGATTGTTTTGGGTCAGGATAGTTCTTGAAGGTTTCCGCTTAGTAGCAATTAAATAATTGTTTAGCTACATAAATGGTAATAGTCTGGGTGGTTGCTTGTAAAAAGATCAGTGCATACCCTCTTTAGATCTTTATCTCTTTTTTCCAATAGCTGCCAAAACATGTTACAGTGAGAAAGGTGCAGGATTACTACATTACTAAAGGTAACTTCTAGATGTTTTTTTCTAGTTGTGCCACCAAGCAGCTTTTCAAGGACTGGGTCTTCATACTGATGTGAAATGTGTCGGTGCAAATGTAAAATATACAAATCCATGTAAAAGTATGCAGTCCCACCAATGGTTCTACACTATTCCACAGATGATATTGCTCATGTTCTAACAAAAGTAAGGAATGAGGAAGCGCTGTGGCTTATAGTCATGCGTGCATATAATGCTATGTATTTGCAGATATTCCGTGAGAATGGGAACTCATTTACATTCAACTGAACTCAAGGAAACAGTGCTTTCTGGAGAGTAATCCTTTTTATTTGTTTACACAAAACCCCTCAGGGCCACTTCAACGACCAAATTATATTTTAGATTTTGTGCATTGTGACATACAAAGATGGATATCAGAGTTAGAAACATCTTGATTTTACTTACAAAAAAGGTGCAGTGCATGGTATAAGTACTTTACTGTTTTAGTGGTTTATGCGCAGCATAAATCAGGAAAGAATCTGGACAAAAAAAATACTCAGGCTGTTGGTTTGGTACTATGTTGTATTATTTAAATGTTTTTTTAATGTCGAATGTATTCTTGCTACTTCTTGCTGCTATTTATGCTAATAATGCATTATTGCTTTTGGTTTTTACTTGCTGCTTATGATTCTGCACCTTGTTCATCAAACATTTCTTGGCTTGCTCTGGCACAGCAGTTAAGATTGCTGTTACCACGGAGATGAGCCAAGTTTTTGTTTATGGCTTTGCATGGTCTAATAGCAATTGCACATGATAGCTGCTTTATTTCTGCTTGCACCCCTGTGTTACACCTACATGTAAACTATGTTCTTTGCGTAAAAACTGTACAAAGATGCAAAAATTTAAACAGTCACAATGTGGATTACTTCATGAATAATACCACTTAAATTGTGAAGGAACTGAGCTAATAAGGCAACAAATTAATAGCAATATGGAGTTTGTTAATAGACTCAAACTAAATGTGAAAAAAGTGTCATTGAAACACTGCCACTTCATCGCCAAAACAAGCTGTGCTTTTATCGTCGTGGACAGTTGTGTGTAATTAGGTTGTTAATAGCTTTTGAAAACAGCAATAGTAAACTGTGAATATGTAAATGATGAAACCGTAAATTTTAGATGTTTAACAGAGTAGTTGTCTTAAAAAGAACACTGCCTTGAATGTGCTTTGATACTCAGCTATCAAGTGACAAAATTTAAATAGAATCCTGCAGTTTTTAGCATATATGTAGACTAATTAACTTTAGTCTGACTAAACGTATTAAAATGAACCTTAACTCTAAATAACTACTTAGTTTCATAGTTTCACAGTACTTAGCATCCACAGTGGGATCATTACAGTCACTTGATACTGAGTGTTAGGCTAACTAAAAAATGAGGCTCTTCCAGCACCGGCTATACCACTGACATGATAAGATAATTTACAATTATATATATATATATATATATATATATATATATATATATGGAAATGTTCATTCAGGCTTCACTGTCTTTTCCAAAGTACCTTAACTGGTGTTTGCTGCTTTTGCTCATTTTGCACTTTTTGGATATTTTCAGCCATAAACAAGCCTGTATTATAATGCATAATGTATATGATTATTTTAAAAAATATAAGCACATGGTTGATTTGATTCAGCTGGACTGATGTGATTTATTTCCCTATTTCCGATTGGTATTTGTCACAGCAGGGTTACTGAGCTCCATAAAATCTTACGCCACACAGATGTTTTCACTATTTTGCTAGATTTAAGCTCCTCTTAGCTCGCTTCTGACACAAAAACACTTGCTATGCTGCATCTGTTAGATCACATCCTTTTTATTTGCTCATCCTAAAACATAAAACCCACAAGTTTGAAAATGACCTAACCTGAGTTTTTTTCAGCACTGCCGGGGAACAACTGGACCGACCATATGTTAGTGGATGGTTTGCTTGTGTAACCCTGCAAGATGCGTTGAATACTTAATTCACACATGCTGGTTGAAAAATGTTGGGTCAATTAACCATGTCACTTGTCTGGATCATGGATTCTCAAAGTGTGAGGTAAAGTTGTGCCCACTGTTAAAATATAATGGAGTGCATCCACTTCAGGGTCTCCTGTGACTCTGTAAGAATCAAATGTTGGATGCAGGATTTATAAGTTGTAGAAAGCAGCTGAATGTATGGCAACTCAAAGCACCCTTTGAGTGTGGTGGGAGTTGTGACATCACTAGCATGAAATGTCACAAGCATGTGTTGTAACAATGTCCGCTCACAAATACAAGGGCTGTTATTTTAAGCTAGTCAGTTCAGTTTTTGATTAGTTTCTTTTTTAAGAAATCGATGGAGCCATTTTGACATGTAAATGTTTTTATTAGAGTGAATTTGTAGATTTCTCTTCACTCCATAAAGATCAGAACAAATTACAGCTGAAGCATAACTTCCACATTTTGGCTTTAAAGTCTTAATATAAATTAGGCTCCAATGACATATGGAAACTTTAATAAAGCTTCAGGTAGGAAAAAATTCAATAAATGAACAACGTTTGCTTTACGCTATTGCAATAGAACAGGGTTCTTCAGTCCCAGTCCTTGAGGGCCACTGCCTCGAAGCTTTCAACTGGTTTCCTGGAGCGACTAACCTGGCCCAAATCAATGGCTCATTAACACGCTTGTACAGAACCACAGAACCAGGTGTTGAGGAGATCTGCTTGATTTGAAACCGGTGTGTTGAAACAGGTAAACAACTAAAACCTGAAGGTCAGCGGCTCTCGAGGACTGGAGGTGAATAACCCTGCTGTTAAAAACAGTGGCTTAGAATATAAGAAAAATGGCCTTTAAAAATATATGCAATTCGAGATGCCATATCCATCTATCTATTGGCTATACCCGCTTATTCCAGTGCAGAGGTGTGGGGTGCTGGAGCCTGATGCTGTCAGACAAGAAGCAAAGGTACACACTGGATAGGTTGCCAGTTCATAACAAAACCAACACTTGGAGACAAACAAAAACTCGTGCTCATACTCACTCCTGGGGAGAATTTAGAAACACCAATCAACCTGATATGCAATTTGTTAGACTGTGGGAGGGAGTTTGCATACATGGAGAGAACCCACACATGCACGAACAGAACATGTGAGATTTCATTTATAAGCCAATAGTTGGAATATAAACCAGTAGATATAACTTTATAAATTTCCCAAGTGGTTATTTATTCACAAGGGCAATAATGATAATAACTGTGCATGTCACACATAGATTTGTCCATAATAATAATAATAATAATATGAAGAAGAAGAAGAAGAAAGTCTGTCTGAAAGAGAACATCCTATAGAAGACAGACAGGCCAAAATCTCAGATGTTTAAAAAAAACATGCAAGTAGAATTGTCCCAGAAAGGACGTTAAGGCTGCTGTGCTCTCAAAAAGGAGGTCATCCCAAAAGAAAGAAAATCTGTGTGTAACTGCCTTGTTGCTGTGAAATTGTGGGACCTAGAAATATCAAGAAAATTTGACTGAATAAAACATTAACTAAATCTTATTATTTTCAAAACTGATGAAATTACACAACAAGCAGAACAGGAAGGATGCTACATTGATGTGATGAAGGAAAGAATCATTATGGAGAATTTATGATAAAAGTTGAACACAGCACTCTTAATTTTTTTACTATAAATGTTTTATTAAAGAATTAAAATCCTCCTCGGCTGTCAAACTCAGCAGCAAACACAACAGATTCTGCCGCCTGTTGCGAATGCAGTTGTGTCATCACCACATTTATCAGTTGCTCAGTCCAATCCCTGTTTTCTGACTGATCCATGGGTAGTACCGCGAGATCCGAGTGTAAATGCCATACTTTCCCTCCATAGCGCAGCCTTCCCCCCAGCTGATGATGCCTGTCAGAAACCAAGTGCCTTTGTAATTAGTTGCATGCGGCCCACCACTATCCCCCTGGCATGAATCCCTCTGTTCATTGCTGTATCCAGCACAGAACATAAAACGTGTGATGTGGTCCTGGCTGCTCTGTTTACACAGTGTACGGTCCACACGGGGGATTGCCAGTTTTTGAAGCTTGGAGGCCTGGGGGCCCTGGAACTTTAGCCTCCCCCAGCCACTCACCATGGAGCTTGTGGACTCCCTCAGAAGGTTCTGTATAAAGTCTTTTGGGCCCAGGCAGATGGGACGCCTCTGGTTGGAAAGTTCCACAGGACTGGATAGTTTCAGTAGTGCAATATCATGGTTATACGGTGACTGTTCAAAAGCATATAAGGGGTAGAGATGCTTTTCTGCCACCTCATGGTCTCTCTCTGGACCCTCATCTACATTCACATCATGTTCACCTGAAAGCGTTGATAAAGATGTACTTGTTAACCTGTTTAAAATTAAACATACATTCAACAAAGCTGTTTATAAGGCACTATGGCTATATGAAATGTACTAAATCTCACCAACACTTCAGTGTAATCTTTTTGTATATTTAGGTACGAGAAAGATCTTGTGCTGAAATGTGCATTTGCAGTGTTTTTTCCTACCTACTCTGGTGAAGAAAGTTTTTTTATTGATTCTGGCATGCTCCACACAATGGGCTGCGGTGACAACCCATAATTCACTGACCAGAGAGCCTCCACAGAACGGTTGCCCTTTCGTAACAGTGGCTGAATGATACAACAGTAACACCTGCAAACAAAAGCACAAGCAGATTCAAGCTAAGGTAACAGCAGCCAAATCACCTCAACTTCAATTGTGCATGAAGCTGTTTGGGATGTTTGCAGTTGATCGGGGACTTACAAGAGAGTGATTTCTTAAAATAATATGTCATGTCAACATATTTCAGTCAAAGATACACACCATATAATGTCAGTGATTCTTTTGTCCACCTCATCATCACATGGAGCTGGTTGTTCAAAAAATTTAATCCGGATAAAAACTATCTGGATTTGGGAATCCTATTTTTAGGGATGGCGGATCACATAATCTAGTTTACTTTTATCCCGGTTGTTCAAAGTAAAATAGGATTGGATCACCCTGATCCAGAATCCTGTTTTTCAGGATCACCAAATCCAAATTTCAGAAATTTAAAACTTGTATTTTACCCAAAACTGGGACTTTTTTACAAGTATTTATAGTTTCAATTGTTAGAAAAAACTAAAGAGACAGTAGAAAGTTATAAATGAAATAAAAAGAAACAGTTATATCACAAGAGACAAGATGCAGAATCTTAGGTGACAATAATGATCCTATGTAGAAATGAATATGTTTACCAAACAGTGGTCTTTTAAGTCATACCTCAGCCACCCCATTAACCTTTCAATACTCATTTCTGGTTCTTAAAACTCACACTTGTGCACTATAAGACCAGTTTCTGAAAATATAAAATGTTAGTGTGAGTGACATTAAGGTTATCTGTATCCACGGTTTCTAGATATGGAAAGGCCAGGCAAGTTTATTTGTATTGCACAATTCAATGACAGGATGATTCAAAGTGCTTTACAGAATACAAGAAGCATAATTTAACAGTATAACAGAAGAAAGGAGAAAAAAAGAACACTGGATATAAACATGACTAAATTGAAACTATTGAAATGCAGCAGAGAACAGGTGGGTCTTTAACCTGGATTTAATAAACTGAGTGTTTCAGCTGACTTGAGGCTTTCTGGGAGTTTGTTCCAGATATGTGAGGCATAGAAGCTGAATGCAGCTTTTCCATGTGTGGTTCTGACTCTGGGAACTGATAAGAAACTGGAGCCAGATGACCTGAGGGGTCTGGTACCACTGTTAAGTGAATGCTCACATCCACACTTCATTGTTGACAGACCTGAAGAAACCCAACTATCTAAATTACATAACTTTTACTGATGGTGGGTGAGCAATAAGAGGATGTCCCCACAATCCCCTAATCTCATAAAAAAATGTCAATGATCATTTTGATTTTATTCATGCCCCGTCTCTCCATTCATGCATTCCTTACCTGCCACGGTATCTCTCCAGCAAGGGCTTCATCTCCTCCCACAACCCTCTTGTCGCTGTTCTTCTCAGCTGTGACGGTGGGCAGTGTAGGGAAAGCCCATGAGAGCAGTTTTCTCTTCCCTGTGGTAGGGCTTGCCTCAGCCTCAGCCTCAGTTGGACTCACAGAGGGAGCTAACTCCAGTTTCACTGAATCTGCATCTACTGCCGAATCCAGAGAGATGTCAGGCAGGTCCGTCACATTCATGGAAAGATCGTAATAATCATACGACAGTGTTATGTTGTCATCATAGTAGTCATCCAGCTGGGTGACGTTTTGTGTTGATGAAGAGGAGCTTGCTGTGTTTGATGATCTTGGTGTTAAGATGGACCTCCCTGGGGTGAAGCTGGAGGGCCCGCTCACAACACCACAGCTGAACTGCACTGAGGGGGATTACAAAAACAAACAAAATCAAGTTTAGTCTTTTAGGTGTCATCTTTTAAGCTAAAAGTCTTCATTTTATTTATTTATTTTTATTTTGTAAATGAGCATATTAACCATATATATATATAAAAGTATATGTATTTTTGTGGTCAGGGGGAGTGTACTTTGAGGTTAGCTTCACCTACTTAGAATAGAGTGGCAGTGTGAGTATCAAATGTTTATTGGCTAGTTTTCAGTTTGGCTCTCAGGATGTTCACATTGTCAACAATAATCATTAATAATGGACTTCCTCTGACAGCTCTAAACTGCAGCAGGAGTCTGAGACACCTTAATGGATACTAGCTGGATAGATGAGAGGTGTAATTTGACAGATCCAGTTCTCTGTCTTCGTACTGTTTAAGAGGCCACTTTTAATCTCCCTAAATGAGGGCTCACTGTTGTCCAGCTTGTCTGAATACCTGCATATCTCTACCAGCCTGCAACTTGCATTAATGGAAGAAGTAAAGGCCTTGACAGCTTGGGTATTGTTACAAAAATTAACCTGATACAGCAAAAAGTAATGACCACAACAGTAGACTTCAAACATCAATATTACTGAAAAGAAACTACAAATGTAGGTTTTCAATGATGATGAGACAAACTGACACCACAGAGGAGGTGCAAGGTCAGGATGAAAGAAAGAGTCATGTCGTCATGTGAAATACAGTCAAAATCCTCCTGTTGGTTATAAGTTAGTCTATTCACTTGAAGTCATAATTAAGACAATGCTTTTTTACATACACATCCTTGGATGAAAGAGTACTTGGGATAAATTTTTAATCCTTTTCCAACAAATTACAAACTCTAAAATACCATCAAAATGTGACATAATGCAAAACATCAAGAACAAACATTTTAAACATTAAATCTGATTTCACCGGGATTTCAGAGATGGGAATGATAATAATTTCTGAGTCACAGGTAGGCTGGAGGAGTCAAGATGGCACAAAAGAAGAGCATGAATAGGAAGAGACCACAATGAACATCTGATCCAAAGAAATACACGTTCCTCCGAGGCTTTATGTTCTTTTACTTAGAACAAAATAGTTTTTGTTTTATTCTATTTTGTTTTTGTTTTTGTTCCTATGTATTTTATTATTGTTTTTAGATTATTTTTTACTTATTATGCACTTATTTATTGATTTTAAAAACTACCTATTAAGTAGTTCCTCTACACTTTTTTTATTGTTTTGTTTCACCCTACAACTCCTTTATGTGTACTTGCATACCTATTGCTTTCATTTGCTCGTATTGTAGTAAGGTTTATTTTATCTTTGTTGTAAACATCTGCAGTTCATTCAGATGCTGCTAGAGTTCTAACCAGGACTAAGAGATTTGAACACATCACACCAGTTTTGAAAGCTTTACACTGACTTCCAGTCAGATGTAGGACAGATTTTAAAACCCTTCTGATCGCTTACAAATCCCAAAATCATTTAGGCCCAGAATTTATCTGAGAAATGTTCAGAGAATATAAACCTAGCAGAGCTCTTCCAAAAGACTCTAGTCAACTAGTCCAGACCAGAGTCCAGACCAAACATGGAGAAGCAGCATTTAGCTGTTATGCTGCAAACAAGTGGAACAAACTGCCAGTGGAGATAAAACATTCACCAAACTTTTAACTTTTCGAACTCTAATTCTCCACACATGGTGTGGATATTATTTTCTCACAGCAGCATCAAGCCAGATGTTTATTTTCACTTACATTTTTACCATTGTAATCAGTTAAAGAGACAGAAACTAAGAATTAAAGTTTATGATTTTTGGGGTGAGTGAGAGAGAGAGAGTAGGCTCAGGTGTGTGTTTTACACTTTTATTCAGATGCTTATAAACTCAGGTGTGTTAATGCTTGTGATTTATTATGTGAAGCACTTGTGATTTATTATGTAAAAGCACTTTATAAATAAAATTTGATTTAATTTGATATTTTTTATAATTTGTGCCAACTACAGCTGTCACATAAACGTATCAATACTCATACATATACCAAATAAGGTTTTGCTTGCTATAAATTCATTCACTGGCAAGATATCGTCTCCATGGTAACAGATGGGGGGGAAACACATCATCCTTGTTCTGTTCAATCATACTTAAGAAAGTTAACCTGAATTTAAGATGAAGCTTTTACAGGCTGAGTCAGACAAGTAGATATGGTCTTGTGCTTCTCTGGACAGTAATTTCTTCCAAATTACTATAATGATCCTTATATGAAGAAAAATGTTATGAGGGATTGTGAATCTCTTTGGGACTGAGGTAAGAATATTAGTCTATTTTTAAACCTCCGTTTATGTGAGTACCTTTAAGAGAGGGGATTCACGTGCAGCAGAAACAACAACTAAATCAGGGATCAAGGTATCAAGGTTTGAAATGCTCATGAAAGTTATTAGATTTGCCTCTGAAATGGCTTAAGATTGTAAATGTAGGGTTTAGCACTGTTCCCTTTGTACAGAAAATTAGGAAACTAGACCAAACAGTAAAGCTTTTTTTTGTTTTCTACCTGTTGGTTCACAGCTCTTCTTGTCTGCTCCAAGTCTATAACCATCAGCACAAAGACACACAGCTTGCTGTCCACGCATCACACAGATGTGTGAGCATCTACCGTTGTTGACTGAGCACTGCTTGGTCAGTTCTGCAAAAAGCAAGAAAACATATTTATCACATTAGCACCGGTAAGTGCATCAGCAAGACTAAAGTAAATATTCTTATTAGATTTTCTCATATTCAATGTGTCACGCTCACCTATCTCACAGTTCTTGCCGCTGAAGTTTGGTTTACACCAGCAAACATAAGAACTCATCCCGTCTTCACAGTCACCTCCATTTTGGCAGGGTGATGGTTTACATTGGTCGCCATCTACACACAAGCATGGACACATCCCCATGATAAGAACTGAGTAAACGCTTTATATCCTAAATTAGGAACTTATTTTCTTTTATCTCACCAGCGTAGCTGACCCAGAATTCCATCTGAAAGATAAAAAAAATTCCTAGTTTTGCTACTAAACAAACTTTGGGTAATTTATCATTTATGTGTTTGTGCACTGTAACCTACAGTTCTTTCATCATTCTCAAACACCTCCCTGGCCTCCTCCATTGAGCAGATTTCCTCAATACATTCTCGCTCCAGGTTATCTTTTTTAACGATTTCTTCAATGCCGGTGTTGAACCTGCGCTGGCGACGCAGCACCGTGTGTGCTGTCTGCTGGGACACAAATACAGCTCCTAAAAAGGTCAGAAAGCATGTAAGTACATTTAAAATGAGCAATTAATTAATTTATGTAAGTAGTTATTTGTCATAACAAGGGACTTAATAAGGTGAAAAAAGGCCATTTTCCACCCTCTTAATAGAGCAGTATAACTTGAAAGATTGACTCTCTTGTAGAGATGACCTTAAGTGGCCATTTGAGGAAATGCAGCTTTTAACACTGACTTCAATTTTCAGCCCTGGAGGTCTGTTGACTGGTGTTAGCTCTGGGGATCATGTTGTGTCACCATTGTAAATGTTCTGAGTACTCCGACACATGATTCTATTCTCTCGCTCTGACCTCGCTTGTATTTAATCCGCTTGTAAAGAGCCTGGCAGATACTTTGCAGCTTGATGTCCATGCTGTATCAGCTTAGACTAAAATACACTGACTGGTTTAACTGGCTTGATAGGCACTTTTATCTGAAGATTATGGCCTTACTCAGAGGTGCATCCATCATTCTGCTCTACACAGCTCGAACTGTCATGCAAATAGGCAATATTTTCCTTGGCCTTGCCTAGCATACATACATCATTCTAAGCCTGGATGAATGTAAAACTTTTGTAACACTACACTTGGTTCTGTGATGCTCTGATGGAAGGAATATAAGCCATTTTCTGAAGAAACAACCTATTTGGAATATCTTTAACAAGTAGATTCACAGCATAACCAACTAATATGAAAATATAATTTAAATAATTTGTACTTGCGTGCTTTTACGTTAACCAACAGCAATAATAAATAAAATATTCAAAAGTTACTTTTTTAAGAATAAACAGATCTTTATGTAAATATAAGTTTAAGACTCGAAGTCTGTAACAGGCCCTTTGCAAAAAGACCTATTGATCAATGGCCCAACTGCACAACTCGTCCTATTTTGCTCTGAACTTTGACGGCCTCCTTCAATCCTCAGTCAATACCTGTTCAGCTATTACTTACCCATGTTTTTCTCTGGGATCTCAGCACCCAGCCCAAACATCTCCAGCCATAAACCAGCACTGAAAACCAGTAAACAAACTCGGGTCATTTTGTTGTTGTCAGTTGTCTGTCTGATTTGACATATAAACCAGAGCAGTCCAGCAATGACAAATGCACCACTCCAAAGTACAGCAACACACTGTTTACTCACCTGTGTGCCCGGAGTGTGTTTATTTGTCTATGTGTGTGTGTATGTTTGTGTATGTTTGTGTGTGTGTGTGTGTGTGTGTATGTGAGAGAGAGAGAGAGAGAGAGAGAGAGAGAGAGAGAGAGAGAGAGAGAGAGAGAGAGAGGAGAAGAAGAAAAAGAGCTGAAAAACAGGTAAAAACAACTGTATTAAGACAAAATAATATATGGATACAATAGAAAGAGAATCATAAAGCAGTACATTTTTCAAAACTGGAGGTTTTTTCAGTCATGATTTACATTGAGTAACATCAAATATTGACAGCTGATGAGACAGGACAGTTTGCTGTGTGTGTGGGTGTGTGCGTGTGCACTGAAATTACCAGCTGTCAGTCATGTTGTTTGTCGTGATGAGTCTTGTCCGATAAGCAGCTTTTGCTACACAGCTTATGTGAGGGCTTCTAATGGGGTACACATGCATGAGCACACACACAGAAAACCACCTCCATAGGTTTGTTGCTCTACTTATGACTTCATCATCATGATGCAATGGTACTTAAAAATTTGTTAGCCCTAATAATATTCTTTATTTCTACATAAATACATGTTGAAAAAGATCCAAGATTACATGGCTGCGAATGACACATGTGATCCTCTATGGCTACTTTCATTTCAGTTTCATTTGAAGGTTATTATTGGGATGACAATCAAGTTTCCACCAATCCGCATTCACGAAGGAAATTTAAGATCATTGTAACATCCTCATGATGGGTCAACTAACAAAGAACAGTCCAATAACCAACAAAAGGATCATCTCACAGACTGGCTGCTGTTATTGTTCATGACTCCATCATTAAGTCAACACTGAACAACATCACTGGTAATGACAAGGCAGCAAGAAGAAAACCACTCCTCTCCTAAAATAAACAGCTCTACACCATCTGCTCGAAGAAGCCAGAAGGCTTTTATGTTTTATGGATGAAGTGTTGAAGAAAGAAACTAAAACAAAAATCTATTCCTGCATAATCTAAGATCTTCATCCCATCTGTAAACCACTATGGTGGTAGTATAATGGTTTGGGCCTATTTTTTATTTATTTATTTATTTTTTTGGCAGCAGGGAGATTTGCTATTTTTAATGAAATAATAATTGCAGAATCTGTCCATCTAGTCTGACTGAGATCATATGTTGCTATTTTATTCATCTAGAAGCAACAATTATGTGCAATATTTTAATTTCTTGTGTAGCTGTTTTAGTTTTTTTTTTTGCTTGCTTGTTGAATCACATGTGCAGAATGTCTACCTGCTGTATTTACCTAGATAGCTTTTTTCTTTTTTTAAATCTTTTTGGACACATGCCCGACCAGCTTTTCAGTTAAACCCATAAACCAGCGTAATATGGATGGCTCTAACACACTGACTGCCACTTTAGAGAACTAAGTTCATGACCTGCAGGAAACAATACTTCTTTGTTTCACTCACTTTTAAAGTCACAATTTTCTTTTCATTGTTATTTATTGACATATCTATTTACTTATTTTGTACCAAAGTCACTTGGTAAGATCTGGTAAATCAATTACATGGTTATGGTTAGGAAATAGAATGACTGGGTAAAGTTTTGAAATAGATAGAGCTTAAATAAAGTGCAAGTCCCTCACAAGCCATCACACCATCACATCATTCATATAAGTTATAAAAAAAGAAAAGAATTATGGGTTACTGGGGCCTGAAGCCTATCATAGATGTCAAAAAGCAACCGAATTCTGAATTACTGCACCAAATTGTATAGAAAGATTTCAGAATATCTCACAGTAAACTGAGTCGGATTAGACAGTGAGTCATGCTGCAAGATAACATGCTCAAACACATGGGCTGATTCACCAAACAATTGTTAAAGAAGAAAGATCAGTTTATGTGAAACCCACCAACGTCATAGAATTAAAGTAATTTTGTGCAGAAGAATGGGATAAAATTCCTCCTTCTCTGGTATGTGTGTGTAACGCACCTAGTACAAGCAGATACTATACAAGAGCGTGCACACACACAAACAGATGCATCGCTAATGCATGCAGATTTAAACTGTATCACAACTGGAGCGGCCAAATGTGACTCTAAATCTAAGTGAGGAAATCAGCTTAAAGCCTTTTAGATACACCAAGGAGGAATTAAATGGTAAACGCCTCAACTAGTCCTGCTGTTTCCAATCTAAAGTGAAGCGCAGCTGATCTCAGGGTTTGATTATGAGTATTGACGGCTGTTGGATTAGAGTGTGAGTTACATGGGGTGTGGCTGTGGACAAATCACTGTCTCTCTCTGCAGGTCAGCTGCCATTGAGCCAGCAGCTCCTTAGCAACAGAGGCTTTGTCTTGATTTATTGACTATAGATGACTTTAAATTGGATGGAGGGTTGTATCCCTCATTTTATTGCAACTTATAGATCACTCCTTCAGCCTTGCAAGTTGGAAACTGCTCATTTGGTTGCAATTATGATTAAACCATTCCCACTGATTACTGTCCTGGGACCAGATCTTTTACTGCTGTGCAGTAAAATATCTGTTTTTCAATGGTGGATGAGTGGACTACTGGCATTCTTTCAGATGCAAATGCACAAGCATAGGAAGGAAAATAATGGGTTTAAACCAGAAGAAAAAAAAACACTAACTGGAAAACTAGCCCACAGTTATCTCGTTTCCTTTTATTTGCAAGCTGAAACTTATGAACGATGAAAATGCATTAGAAAAATGAGAAAATGCTTGCAGGGAATTTAATGAGTTTGTTTTTGAACTTGTACTGCTTCCTTTGCTCATCTACCTCCTGTGCCACAGTTTAGTGTAAATAAATTGACATGGTAGTGATGAAGACTCCAGGCCTTGGCTATAGGCTTGAGATGAAGGTCAGAGACCTTTTCCTTTAATCGGTACGTGCATGACTCATAAGGTCAGTGTCCGCCATTACTGTTCCTTTAAGTACACATAGTGGTGCACAGCTGAACTCAGATTATCATCAAGCCACTGAGCAGAAAAATGTCATGACTGCTGAACAACAGAGAAAAAACTGACTTCCATACGTGAAAAAACCCAGGTTCAACAGTTTTACATGCATGTGCAAAAGCAGTAACTCTACTTCTGTCTGCTTTATCATGCTCAAGGTCATGGGTGTGGTGGATTGAGGGGTGGGGTGGTTCAAGGTTCCAGGTTCAAGGTATATTTATTATCTCTGGTATGAAAGTTTATTTATAACCTGCAGTTATACAAAAACATAAAACAATAAACAATAACAAACAGCAAACGGTCTCCAGCTTGTAGCTGCAACTGGACAAATAGTGTTGGTGATGTCAGTGGGGGGCACTAGTCAATTACAGAGGCAGACAATTCTCAGACTCACACTTTTACTTTGATTCACCAGTGAACATTAAAATCATGCCTGATGATCCAGAGAAAACCCAAGCAGGTACATATGAATTCTCCCTTTCTGTGAACATTTTATCTGAGTGGATTCTGCCAGTGGCAACAGGAACAGACCTATGTACCACTTTATTATTTATTTCTCTCTCTCTCTCTCTCTCTCTCTCTCTCTTATACTGTAATTGAGCAGTTGGTCCCAGATCTGTAATCCATGGGAGGAATCTCTGGCAGAGGACCAGCTGTGCTCTGCTGTGTTAGCCCATTTCATAGCTAACAGTCAAAGAGCCCCAATGACTTGATTTCATGATCCCGTTATACAAAAGTCAGAGAAACTCATCCCATGACACCATGTCAGACTTACTAACAATATGAACATGCTACAATAAGGCTCACCGATCTATTCTACAGTCATTTAGCAGACGCTTTTATCCAAAGCAACTTACATTTGAGAATAAGATAATATAATAATATTAATATAATGTATATATATATTATATACAATATAATATAATAATATAATTACAGTAGTCTGTCTTTGTAATTCTAAGAAATGCCAGAATAAGTATAAATTCATATTTAATGTAATTTGTCTATTTAAATCCATTTATATAACATGTTGTCAATTAGTCAACTGTTGAAACCTGATGGGTTTTTTTTTGTTGTTTTTTATTTTTTTTTACCAAACTGGATTGGATTGTATGTGCACATAATGCTGCAGCCGAATGAGATGAGATTAGGTTCTGACAGTAACTCAGTGAGACTGCAGATTGTTTGATGCAACAAATTACTTGTACTCTTGTTACTTTTGCTCACATGAATTAAACTTCATATGTTTTAAGATTTATGGGTGCACTATAAAATATGATGTACTGTATAATAAAACTTTGAAGCACAAAATAAATAAAATTTGAAAAAGGATTATTACATACTACTTTATAAGGAAAATGGATGACTTAAACAAGAGGATTCAGAAGGACTTGTCATGTAAATTTAAGCATTCAGGAAATGTTCTCACATCAGATACTTACATGTAACATGTCCACTTGATGTAGGTAAACAGAAGCAACTAAATTTAGTACTGACCCAACATCTTCACTCTGAACAACTTCTCACTAACAAACTGAAACCTTGATTGTGTGAAGTAAATGGTGCTTCAGGGTGAGAAATGTTACTTGACATTTTATTGTCATTAAATTTATCACAGAAACAGAGTGGTGTGACTTAAATGTTGTTCCTGCATGATATGTGGAACTTATGGTTATTGGTTCATTATTTTTAAAGTCTAGGACAAGGACATTGAAGAGAACTTTGCAGTGTTTGTTCTATAAAGTGAAAACAATGCATAACATTGTTTTTTTTCCCTTTAAGAAATACTTATCAAAAGCAAACATGACATGCAGGAAGCACATTGTGGGATAAAATGTAAATATGTCTTCATTTTGGCTCTTTAAAGGAAAAGAAAATAAATTGATCAAATGACCAATGAACTGATTCATTTGCATAGCACTGCACTGCTGAGTTTGCAGGTGGACAGACATTTATTGAACAGGAGACAGCAATGTGCACAGTGTCCGTGGAGCTAAAACGCACTGGATTCTGCATCAAAAAGAAAAGAATGTATCTGCTGATGTTGATACACTTTTTCTTCTTTCACCAAGTATTTCTTCTAAAGCTTCATGCCTGGTAACAAAGACAAATTTAATTAAACACATATACAGAGTTCAAGCTGTCTCACTTGGACTATTTCATCAGTTTTATTTGCAAATTTTAATTAATCCACATTAAACATTCACTTTAATATGCTTTTGGCACTGAGTCACCTTTAGTTTAACATGAATAAATGGTCTATTAAGTATTGAAGAACGTGCTTATTGAGGCCATTAATTAAAGCTTATATTATACTTTTAATTGCTTGTATCTGAACATTGCGTCCGCTGTTGAACGGATCTTTGTGCTTGCACATTTGTCCTATTTGTACCTTTCCTCTTTTGTTTCTCTGAGCGCGCATGCGAGTAGCACGTGCGGGTTTTGGTGGGGGGAGCGCTCCTGCCGTTACATGGTGACATCTAGAAGCTGTCAGATTGGAGGCTGTGCGGACAGAAGCAGAGAGGGACAGAGAAAGAGAAGGACGGGACTTGGACCGCTGCGTGGAGAGGGACAACCCAGAAGAAGATGAAAAAGTAAATCCATTTTTTCTGGATCTTTCACCAGAAGTTTTATTCAGCAAGAAGCAGAAGCAGTAGAGCTCCATGAGCGGGAAAACAAAAGGCAAAGATGACCACGCCGCCAAAGGTGAGTGATAAAGCGGGGTGGATACGGAAGGATGAAGTAACGTTGTTTTTTTCCCCACCGAAACAGAAAAGGGGAATATAGGAAAAGGCGTTGTGATGGAGCTTAGGTCAGCACGTGGGCCATTGTCCCTTTAAGATCGAGGATAGAGGGTGATAGGATCTCTTGATACTGGGAAAAGACGCTCTTTAAAGTTGTATTTGTTCACTCTAGCCTACTTATTTTAAAAGAAAATTTCTAATTTCTTACATGTTCTTCTTCTGTCCAACACTAATTTGGGCAGTTTTGGGTTTTGCCAAATGCAAATGAGATTAAAACCTCGCATATTTATATAAACAATTCCTCTAGTGTCGACTATGTGAAATCGGCAAAACACTTAAATTAAATAAAATTAAATAATGTTAGGATTTAATGTCAGATGCAAATCTAAAACCAATTGGGGAAACCCTGGAACAACAAGAATGCCAGCGCGGGATGCACCGCAATGGAAACTGGGAAACTACCATTGCCATGGAAACAAAAAGGGAGTTGCCCGCAAGCTGAGCTCCATCATGAATAATTATCAGTGATTTCAAATTAGTCGGATTTGCATTAAAGTGAGATTAAAATGCGTTAAAATAATAACGAGAATAATAAATACATAAATAAATAAATGAGGGAAATAAAGAAAAATCTGAGTTTGTATAAATAATAATAATAATAATAATTATTATTATTATTATTATTATTAACATTATTATTGTTGTTGTTGTTGTTGTTAAAGGAGAAGTTAAGGCTCCATGAATGGATGGATGGATGGATGGATGGATGGATGGAGTTTTATTGACACCGACTTACCACTTTTTTGTGTGTGTGTTTTTTAAATAAACGCATAAGCAACAGTTTCAAAACATTTATTACAAACTAAATATGGCATTTTAAAATTTATTTTCTGCAATGATTGGTGCCATTATACAGTAGAAAAGTTTTAAAAGAATGTGAAAAATTTTTTCTCATAACCTAAATTTAACCACTGAGAGGTTTTCAGCTTTAAAACTTAATTCAGCCAAATTCACAGTAATTGGTATTGCTGTGCAGAACCAAACATGTCAGACAACAAAACAATAATGAAGACAATTCAAAAGTTAGTTGAATTGTCCATATTATTTCTTAATATGATGAAAAAATAATTCTTTGTCTGGGTAAGTAAAATTTCCTATACTCATTTGATCATTGAAATGAAAGTAGACAACAGCTGTTAAATTGCAGATTATTGTTATAGTGTCTTAGAAGTTTACGCACAGCAAAATAAAGAAAATATTTAGGCTCATAAGAAGAAACTTAATTAGCCATACTTAAAGCATGTTTTCTAAAAAGTAGTAGTTTGTAGATTTTTTGTCAGATGTCATTGACTCTGAATTAATAAATAAATACTTTTACATCAATTGCCAATCCCCAACTTGGACATGCTGTCCATCTGTCCAAGTGTCCTTGAGCAAGACACTGAGCCTCATAGCCTCGCATGTGTGCATCATGTGCCTGTAGAAAAAAAGAAAAACCTGCTTCATGGAGTGCAATCTGGACAGCTTTGCACCTAGTTAAGGTGAGACTTGTCTTTATCTTTATAGTCTGATCTCTTGTTAAACTGGAACAGATATTTTAAAACATTTCCAATAAAATTCAGTTTCACCTTTGTAGGACTTTAGATTTCAGACTTTATTGTCCCAGAGGGGAAATTCTTCTCCGCAGACCGACCCCCTGGACTCCCATCACCAAGTAGGCAATACTGCACAGAACACAACATAACAATACTGCACAGAGCAAAGAGCATCGCACGATCTGCGGCATCCTTAGTTGGGCCTGTTGTTTAGGGCAACTATGACTCCAAGCATCAGTTTTTTTTAAATAAATCCTCCTGCACAACACTGTCCTATATCTACACCCGAGAGCCATGGGGTAAATTTATGTAGTGGATCTGTGGAGTCCTGTGCTAATGTGTGTGTGTGTGTGTGTGTGTGTGTGTGAGAGAGAGAGAGAGAGAGAGAGAGAGAGAGAGAGAGAGAGAGAGAGATGGGTGTATGTGTGTGTGTGTGTGTGTGTGTGTGTGTGTGTGTGTGTGTGTAGGGGGGGGGGTATGAATATAAGAGACTTTCTAATGCAGGTTAAAAAGCATCTTACTGTATACTTGATCGAAATCTTCCATGCTACATAAAATGTCAGTGTCTTTAATAATGAGGGGAGATGGTGTTGTTAACAACGCTCCTAAAGGGAGCCCTATGAACATCCCCCTCTTGAAGTTAGTGGAATATTTCTATTACCTCTGAGTCTGAACTAAATAAAAATTATGAACTTTGTAGAATTCGTAGTAAAAATCCAATAACTTCAGTTTGGGTAGTCATGGAAATGCATGCCTTCAACACAAGCACAAGCTCTTTTGACACCAATTAGTGCAATTAGGAATGCAGTGAGTGGCATGCCAATAGTAATCCTGTGCACTCGAGAGATATCCCCTTCTCTGTATGATTATTTGAAGCAACAAGTGCTTTACAGAAATCTGTCTGCACACTGCCACCCCACAGTCAAAAGTGATTTAAACCTCAGCTCTCTTTTTGTATCAGGGACTGCTAGCATTAACCACTAGGTGGCGGTTGTTTTTTCTAAAAGCACTCAAAGCTAATATTGATGCACTGAAAAGGTAATAAAACCAAACCAATAAATAGGAGAGGGTGAATCTACATAATAGGTCCTCTGACAAATCCCTGTACACTGTAATGTTAGCTGTCCTATACGGCTGACTTTGTACTTTTCTACAGCTTTCATTCTTCTGCAGCCTACTACAACTGAACAAAGCCCCGACCATTACCACCAATAAAAAAGTAATTTCAAGTTAGAGCATATAAACAACAGTCCATCCAGATGTTTTTATTCTTTTAATCACACTGTGCCAGTACCAGTTTGATTGATGGACGTAAAGACATCATAAAGTCTTTATCACAAAACTACGTAATTACAAAGGCAAAGTAAGGGCAGATTGTGTGACAAACATATTCATTACAACAACTGTGAACATACAAACACAGTACTCTTTAAATTACTATAATCTGAGAAGTTTGTAAAACTTTTCAATTTAAATATCTAAAGTACAGACTGTCTCAGGGGTGAAAAGGCATTCAGGGCTTTGCTGTATGTCACCTTGTACTGTTCTTTACATTACAATTCAATTTAAGATTAAGGTTTTGGAAGAACAGGAACTCATTAACATTTTGTTCCTAAAGAGGTTAGACATAAATTGGATGGATGGCCATGAAATTTGTTCCAGACCTTCATGCCCTCATGGGTTCAAAGAAGTCCTACAACCTTCCCTTCCTTTTCTATAATATTCTCTGTTACAATGGTGCCATCTAGTGGTTGATCATATGAATAAACGATAGCTATGACAATGCCAGTTTCTCTGAAAAGTGATATAGAAGAAGTTTTTTTTTTTTTCAGACAGGGTGGACTATTGGACTAGTGTGTTGACCTGTTAGACTAAAGTTCTGTATTTGTACAAACTGGCATCATTACAGTTTACTATTTCAAGTTAAAGGTTTGCAGATGTTGAAGTTGGAATCATATGTTTGTTCACATACGTTCTGGTTGGACAAATATTGGTAGAAAGACAAAAAAAAAAAAAAAAGAAAAGAAGCCATGCAAGCATGGCCGACCCTCTCCAACTATGTTATACAGTAATGGATTACAGTTAATCTTGGTTATATGACATCACAGCATATTTGTAACATTACTGCTCTGAAAATATTTTTAATTTAATTAATTTGTAATTGTTGACTTGAATATAGAAAACCATCATGAAGAGATGCTTCTCTTTATGATGATACCGTTAACGTTGCTGAGTTAGCTCATTCTCTGGCCACTTCCGTGTTTCACTGCCTGTATTACTTTTTTCTTCTTCTATGCGCAGCTGAACAACAGACACTCTGCAATCTGTAATGCCATCTGTAACATTTTGAGAATATACATGCTGCTTTAAAGGATCTGAAGTGACATTTTACCATGTTTGAAGTGCACTTCAGGATTTTTCTGGATTAACAGGCTGCTTCATAAACGCTGTAACAGGACCACTGTGTAATAGGCTCATAACATGCATTCAAGGTGGTTGTGTGTATTCTGTGTGTAATTGTGGGCAATATTGCTGTGATGGCAAGCATTAGGCGAACCTGTAGACTAAAACACTAAGTGCAAAAGCATTAGTAGTGTGCATTCATGTGTGTTTGTGTCAGTGACAAGGATATTTGACTGGTGTCGCTGTATTTGTTTAACTTATAATGCAGTTGTGATGCTTTATGTCTTACTAAATGCTTCAGTTCTTTGACAGTGTAATAAATTTCCATTATCTCCAGGTTTGGCGATTCAGACTCAGTATTTCATATTTTTTTATGGGTGAAATATTATACATATTATATTATACATAAACAATAATATATTATTAAACAGCCTTGGTAGTTTTTCATTTTGATAAGCAAGTAAGGAAAAATATTCACCTGGGAGAGATGTTGGGAGATGTGTTATTTATGAGTCTCTTAATACAAATATATTGTTTTTTGGCAAACAGTATGCCACTTTCAGCAGTTTTCTGTGCCTTATGCCTCAATTCATGTAGGGAGCTCCAGTTTCTTATAACTGAAAGCATAGTATTGATTATAAGGTTTTGGACATTATCACTCAGAGGTATATCATTTAAATAAGACTATAGTTGTGTCAAGATGGAAATAGTCGTATTTCTGCACTTTTAAACTGAGTTTTCAGACGCAAAAATGTAAACTTGTTCAATGAATAAAGCATAAACGGTGACAAAACTCCGAAATGCATAACTATGTTTTTGTTTTTCGTGAGTTTGCGCACTGAGTGTTTGCAGAGGTCACTGGTTTGTCGATAGTCTTTACAGGCGCACAAATATATGTTTATGTGTATTTGTACCCCAATCAAGTCCCAGCCTCACTTTGATTTGGCTCAAAAATACTTCAACAAACAAAGACACTGTCTTGTCGATAGCTCCTTTTATTTGAGAAAGGCCTGCTGGCTCCATCCTTCACTTACTGTGCCAGATCAGCGGGGCCTCGAGATGAATCATTGATGACTGGTTCCAAGGGCTTAATGGCCTCTAATGTTCTGTAATGATCCGCCGTCAACACCACGTGTGCGGCCTTAATGGATCCAAAGCCGTGGAGAGTTCTGTGGTTTGAACTTCGGTAATTTGGCGTCTTTTTGTCGAGAAGCACAGGACAGGAAGTACGAAAAGTCATGAGAACAAAGCTGTGGAGCTCCACGGGCGCAGCAGCATGACTTTCCCTCTCCGTCGATCGACCTCAGGTAGGCCAGAAGAAAGAGTGTTAATACAGCCAGGTTTAATTATTTCATTAGAAATTTGGGGAAAAAATGAAGCTGTGCGAATTACAGCAGGACTTTGTAGCATTGCCATTTGTTTTAAGTGCGAACGGAGGACTCAACGTTTTGATATTATTCCTTGGTTTTATGAATAAATAATGAAAATATTCATGCATATTGGACGTTTAAAGTATATAACTTTTCATTCAACGAATTTGTTTTTAAATTCTCGTTTATCTTTTTGTTTTGGGACAAATACGTGTGTTTTCAACACAAGCGCAAACTTTAAGCGCTGTCCATGGTGCTGAAAACGTGACTAGACGCACCCATACGCTTCTGGCCGCAATGATGATCAAATGCCTTAAAAGCCCAGACAAAAACATTCTTTTAAATTATCGTGTATTATTGGCTTTAGAATTTATTACAGCCTTCACTAATAATTTTTAATGCATTTTATGATTTGCGATCCTAAATTTCATGGACAGATGTGTCAGAAAACTGTAAACTGTCTATACAACTTAACTGCAAACGACATCTTGACTTCATCTTGTTAGCAACAGAGAAAGTAATTTAACACCGCTTTTTTTTAAATGACTCAGTCCTTTAGCCATGTTGGCCTCCATGGCGGTTTCTTGTATTTATCTCAGATAAGATTGATGAAAGTGACTTTGCTTCTAAATGATTCTAAAGATAATTCAAGCAAAACTTGATTTTTTTTTCTGTGACTTTTAGGGACTTTTAGTGTTCTTTGCAAAAGGCCACTGTGGTTATTTGCAACGTGCTGTTAGGATTTTTGCAATATGCTGCTGGGTTTCTGCAGAGTGAGACTGATCACAGACCTGCTCTAAATGGTTTTCATATGTAACTCTAAATATTATGGTGTAATTTCCTCACAAATGAACTCTACGTCTTTTGTCAAAGCAGTTAAATTGTGAACTCCCCCACAGGAGGCGCTGCAGTGCTCCAATCAAAAGTTAAACTATTCACTTATTACACACAGTAAATCATGTAACACTGCAAATATGTTCATATATTCTAAAGAGTATTTAAATATTTGAAAGTAATCAATTATTATGAAACTTTTTACAAGGTGGTTTTGGTTAACCAATTAAAATAGGATTTTTTAGTACCTTGGTGCAAAATCTTTTTGCTGCTTGTCCATTTATTAACTTATTGATTTTTTTTATTTATTTGTTGTTATTGTGGCAACTGAAAGGCATGATTGGTTGTGTTAATATGTTCTTCAGAGTCATCTCATACCTAATGTCTCTCTGCTGGTATTTTGTATGGCTGTTGCTTGGGGTGGGGGTGGTGTGTGTGTGTGTGTGTGTGTGTGTGTGTGTGTGTGTGTGTGTGTGTGTGTGTGTGTGTGTGTGTGTGTGTGTGTGTGTGTGTGTGTGGTGGGGAGGGGGGGGGGGGTCAAAATTAAATCAAGTCTCAGAAAATAAAAATAATGAGACAGTCTTTGTCAATTCTTTACTTGTCATATTTCAGGATAATCAGTCTTGTGAGGGTTGTCTCAGGAAATGTGCACTATACAGTTACACTGTAAAACCAGATTTCTCTGGACATTTATAAGAGTCTTACCTAAACAGAGGTCCAGGTCTAACTTCAGTGTCCTCAGTAAGTAACAAGTCAAAGGCTCCATATTCACTGATCCAGTCCTGATCTCAGTTTCTATTAGTCCATCACTTTCTCTGTCTTCCAGTTCATCCTATGGATTCTTGAGTTAGCTCCCTTTACAGTTATGTCATTTACTCTTCCCCACATCCTCTTTGTGCTCCACTCATTGATTCTTCAGCATGTTTCCTCTGGAGAGCAGCATGCACTGGCTCTGCCTGCTGTTCGGCACCAGGTGCCAGGTGCCTCATGCAGGTCAACCTCCGCTCTGACTCTGCTGGCTTTTTGTCCACTGCCTCCTCATCTTCTTCTGTGTTGCGTTTGTCATGCACCATCGCAGCTATCTGACTCTGACAGCTGTGCATCTGCTTTTCTGTGGGGGCTGCCTCTAGCCATGCATGAAGTGGCTGATTACTGCTCTACACTTGCCTCTGCTCTGGTGCTAATGCAAAGGAAACGTCTGGAAAACGACACACCTCGCTCAGACTGAAGTGCTCTCTCTGTTATTCACTTCCTTCTCGTAAGCTGCAGCCTTTCAGCACTGAAGTTCTGCACCAACATAAGATGAGAGCCCCTCCTTTTCTCCTTCCTATATTTTAATATTTTTCCCTTATACACACTCCCCAGGTCTTTCTGTTTTTTTTTCTTATTATTACTCATTCATCATTTCTCACATTTTTCCCCTGTGCTGCCATATGAATGGTATTTCTCCTTTCATTCTCCACTGACAGACTCCACACTGTACCTCTTTCTCTGTTTATGCTCTTCTCTTTCATTCATCATTCTCCTTGACAATCCATGAGTAGTTTTTTTTCTACAAGCTTCTGTCCTCTCTCACTCATAAACACTGGATATCTAATTTTCTTCTCTCACCCCTCCTCCTTTATTATTTGCTCTCTGCTCTCTTCCTTTTATTTGACTGTATAATACCCTCCTCATATGCCCCCCCCCAAAACACACACACACACACACACACACACACACACACACACACACACACACACACACAAAACCCTACCTCACTGGCCCTAATCATCACCTATCAGTGTTCAGAGAAACATGTAAATATCGTGCCACGTGGGATAAAGGGCTACAGGCGCCCTATATGATGAAGGAGCTGCCCCCAAACCTCTCAACCTCGTCTCAGTCTCTGCGTCCCCCGCCCGCCCGCTTCTCCACACGCGCACAAGCCTACACCCCTTCCACCCCCTTTCCTCGCTCCTCTTCCTCTGGGCGGGCAGGGCTGCAGTAATTTTATGAACGGTACGGCTGCATCATGATCCCTTTCCTACTGATCGAGCTCGGAGCCGTTTCATTGACAAACATTCCGGCTGCTGCATTTCTGTCACGGACAGCGTCAAGAAGCGGAGCATCACCGGGAGAGCGGTGCAGAGCAGCAGGAGGAGAGAAAGCAGCAGCTGCAGTGGTCTTCATCAACACCTGGTGTCGTTCGCACCAGCTTATAAGCTGTTGATTCGCCACTTGAACCCGGACTGGATCTTTACGCACATCTGTTTTTCATCTACGCTCTCGCGGGACAACCAGGAAAAATCACCTGAGGGGGAGTCAGACAGGTTTTGCCACTCAGACCCCCATGGGGGGGAGGGGGGATAGGAGGCGGCGTTGTTAAAGCTCAGTTACTGGCACATTAATGGATTTGTTTAACGAGTTCCATGAGGCGCCCGGACGCACCGATGGAGAATTTTGGACGCTTCTTACAACCGCGGAAAACTGCGAGTCTGCAGCGGCCGGTGTGTGATGCGAACTGAGTCGTGGGTGGCGTAGACCCCCTTCCCGCACCCCCACACACCGCCTTGTCCGCCAACAGCCCCCTCCAACCGGGACGCACTGTCTTGTTTCACTCAGTCGGGGGAGCATGTCCCGTGCAGCGGCTATCGCCAGCTCCTTAATCCGCCAGAAGCGGCAGGCGAGGGAACGAGAGAAGGCGAATGCTTGCCGCGGCAGCAGCAGCCCGAGCAACAGCAAAGGCGCAAACGAGAAGCCGAGCAAGCTGAATGTATTCTCGCGTGTTAAATTGTTTGGATCGAGGAAGAAACGGAAGAGAAGGCGACCACCAGGTCTGAGTGTGTGTTAGTGTGTGTGTATGTGAGTCTTAAGTGGGGTGGGGGTACCCAAAAAGCCATAGGGCACCTTACGCCAGCCATCATCCCCATCACCACCAACACTATCACCACCATCCAACACCATTTTCCCCTCATCACTGAGGCAGGCTCGCCACCACTTCATCATTTGTCATCCAGATACTGTAGCTCGTCTGTTAGTTAAAGCTTGATTTTGTTCTTCACATGTTCTTACATGAAGAGAATTTACCATTTCTGACTCAGAGCCAGCAGCGTGCAGTAAAGTGTGAGGATTTATTTAAAAAAAAAAGGCAATAACTTACCATTTAGACATATCAAAAACCTGAACCAGATCTCAGTAAACATGCATGCTGATTTTGGCAGAGCTTTGATCATCCTGTCAAGTAACAACAAAAAGACTTGATCTGATTTATTTATTTATTTAAGATAGCAACAGTTTTCAGTGGTCAGGGATTAACACTGGACCCTCAAATCTCAGTGACTGGAAATGTAAACAGGCTTTCCTCCTCTTACAGTCTCAGTTTCCTGGAGAAGGCTGAGTTTAATACATGTGGTCACACAACAGTAAAAAGGAACAAATGCAGGTAACTTCTCCCACCTTCTCTTCTCAGAGCCCCAGCTAAAGGGTATTGTGACCAGGCTTTCCAGTCGCCAGGGTTTCCAGCTGCAGTTGCAGCCTGATGGAACCATTGATGGAACCAAGGATGAAGACAGCACCTATGGTAAGACACTCTTACCTATTATGCAACTGGGAATCTTTTGCATTGTTTAGATACTAAAAGAGAACAATGTTTTGGCTGCATCATTCCAACAAGCTGTAGTACTTGCACTCATTTTTGTATCATCTTTATAACTTATTAAGAAATATGAAAGATAATGAACACATTACTGTTCAACAGCAACTGACACCATGTTTTCTTACACTCATAGTGTAAGTTTACTTTGCGCTGCAGTGGAATATTGAATTACAACAACAGTTTAATATCAACCAAGAGGTGATTTAATTTACTATTTATTGTCACTTTGGGGTTAGCATCTGACACCGGTTAAATCCAATTTAATGATTAACTTTGCCCAATGGAAACATGTTTGAACTGGAGATTTTAATTTAGGCAGTAACTCAACAACATGTAAAGTGCACATTAAATTAATAAGCTAGCACGTGTTTTCTCTAAATGTCCAGTGGCATCTTTGCAGTCTATCTGTGGAAAATGCATCCTTGTTAAATTAACTGATTAAATAACACAACACAATTACATTTTCCAATTGCAGAAATAATAAAATTCAGAGTTGAAAGTGTAAAAAATTGATTTTTTTTTCGCACATGCAGGCTACAGTGTGTGGTTAATATGGCTATTTTACCTCTGTTGTCGAGTTTGAGATCATCATTCTCCCTCTTGTGCTCATTTGGTGTTGCCAGCATTTCACATTAATCTCTCCTACTTCTCAGGCCACCAGCTGTTGTGCACAAAGAGAAAGACAGGGCAGTGCGTTCTTTAATTAAATGATTACATGCAGTGTACATCATGTAAACGCCTACCCGCATGAAATCAGTCACCCGTGACTGGGTTTGGATGGATAATCCCTGTAATCCACGTCTCCATACAACCACAGACATTAAAAACAACATGGTTGGCTGAATGACTGTAATTAAACAAAGGAATAGATTTGTCTTTATTAAAGCTTCTTATAGTCTATTGTAGAAAAATATAAATAACTGTGCATTGTGTACTTTAAATGGAAAACTTGGGAGCAGTTCAAAATTGAGAAAAAAAGAGCTACAGCCAAGAACAGAAAGATTAAAATGAATATATTTTGACACATTTTTGTGACAAAGAGAAAGAAAATTAGCCACCAGCACTGCCGTTTGCAATACAGTATTATTTCCATCCACAATATTTGCTGGATGACTCACCACCAGTTCATTTAGGTGTGTAGAGGTGCACAGCTTTCCGTAGATCATACAGTGCAGTAGCAGCAAACAAGATAAAAGGCTTGACATCGGCAACTTTCCAAGAATAAGATGACAAACTAAACATAAAGCCGTTTTATTGACTTTCGTGTTGAAATGCCAGTGCTGTCAGTCTTGGTCTTTTCTGCCAATTGATTTTGTAGAGATGAAACATCATCTTTGGCGCAACAATGCTTATCAAGTATGCAGATTTGATGCCTAAAAAATGACTCAGATTCATGGTTGTATGGAGATTTTCCAAGTCTGACATCAACAGGTTCAAGTCTTTGCAGCCAAGTTTCCCCCTCAGCACAGCAGCATTGACCTCCTCAGGGGTTTCAGAGCTGTGTGGTATTTCAGGCTGGTGCCTGTCTGGCTCTACCTCATTTCTCTTCATTTTTACATCCCTTTTTTTTATTTTTTTCTTAACTCCTCCTCCAACAGTTGCAGCTGATCATCAAACTGAAGTGACTGATTATTCATTCTCATAATGGTCCACTGGATCATCGAACATTGCATGTAGTAACTGCTGAGCTTCTAGAAAGTCAGACTGAGCCTGTAAATAAACCAGCATGAGATGAAAAATTTTGTATGATGGATTTCCCAGTAATTAAGTCAGCAGGTTAGTTTCTGTGGATGGAGATATTGCAGAAAGCAAAATGGCCATGGTAGGCAGCTAATTACGGTATTTACTTTTAGTGACAATCTGTCAGCGGTAAAATCAGACCATCAATACAGCTGTCATGGGAAAACTGGATGGATTTAAAATAGTTATCTATCGTTAACAGTTTAAACTTTAAAAGACAGAAAACAAGTCCACAAGTAGAACATTTTTTATTCAGGTTTACTTACTTTATTAGCACTTCCTGCTTGACTGGAAATGTCCTTTAATAAAGTCCCATTGGTTAAACATTTAAGAGCAGCCATAGCATCTTAGATCCTGTTGTGTTGAGGTAAAATAGAAGGAGGAGTCATTTATTTTAAAATATGTTCAGTTTGATTGCTGTTTGAGTCACGTACCAGAAAAACTCTCTACTGTTTCTAAACTTTAAGATTAGCAGGTTTTCTCAAGTTCATGCAATTTAAAATGTGAATTTGTTGATGTTTTGGACTGTTAAATAAATCAAGAGAAAAATATCTAAAGATATGATTTCCTTATTGGGAAATTGTGATAAGCACATTTTGAATTTTAAAAAATTTTAATGATGAAAATATAAACAAATCCTGATACTTGTTTTTTATTTGCATGACAGAGGAAATAGATGTAAACTCAGAGGTTTTTCTGTTGAACCGTGCTCTTGCACTACCAGCTATATAACAAACCTTGCTGTGTTGCATGTCTTTTGAATATCTTTACCCTTTTCATTGCATGCGATATGCCGGAAGTTACATTTTCCGTAAAGTTCAGAAGCCTCACCGTCTGGCTGAACTTCTTAAATAGCTTTTCTGTGGACAAAATGAAGATGTCACAGTGTCATTGATATTAATGAGTGTTGTTCTCTGTTCTCTGTATGAATGTCCATTTGTTTGCTGTGTGTGTATATTTGTGTGGCTTTGTGTGTAGCTGTGTTCAACCTGATCCCTGTGGGGCTTCGTGTGGTGGCCATCCAGGGTGTCCAGACCAAACTCTACCTGGCAATGAACAACGAAGGCTTTCTCTACACCTCTGTAGGTCACCACGAAAATCCACCATCATGACCATCATTATTATCATAGTCACCAGATGAGAGGTTTTCTGAGGTTGAGTCATGAAGCAGAAGCTTCTAGTGAGAGCAGACTCATTATCGTTATATTATCACTTCAACACTTTAGCTACAGTGTTGCCTTGTGATTCAGCTGCCACAGGGTGTTATAATCTAGTGTCCACGCCTCACTTATCTGTTTCCATGATATTGTGGCTTCTCAGGATTGATTTCAGGTCCGTCAGCCTCCTTTTGTTTATCTCCCTCCAGTCATTTTTGATAGAAAGATTTCTCCTGAAATTTCTTTTCATGTTGTTTCCAACTTGATACACACATGCAACAGCACTGTGCATTTATTTTATCTAACAGGCCAGAAGGCAGGGTTGGCTGCAGCACTGTGCTTTAAGCACCTCATTTTAGCTCTTCAGCTTAGATGGTAGGTGGTGTAGAAGCAATAATGAGAAAAATCAACAAAAATACCACACACTTCCAGCAATATAAACAAGTTACAAGACCGAATGATGAAAACTAACAAAGAGGAAATAGAAAAATGGTACACACCTTAGTGTAATAACAACCTGCCCCTACGGCTGTGCAAACACGTATACCAGCACAATATCTGGTCTGTCATGTCCAGCCTTAGACGCTCTCTGTTGTTCTTTCTGAGCGTGCTAGCCTTACTCATAACACTAATATCACCTTTTCATCTTCTGACCTGATATTAAAACCAGAATACAAACACACAAAATACAATGCAGCACACACAAGGTACACTTATTTATGTTTTCATACAAAATCAGAAATCAAACCAGATTAATGGATGTCAGAAAGAAAGAGCACCCTTATAATAGATCTTTATTGTCCACCAAGTTGCTCCTCCAACACAGTATCACATAGGTGCATAAAAAGCACAAATACAAATGCCACAGAAATACACCCAAAACACCTAAAAGGTAAACATTAAGAGATAAAAAGTAAAAGTGCAGCAGTTTTCTGTATCTTTCTGTTTCCCCCGGCAGCCTGGGCAACATCTTTCCCAGTGGGCTGGTTGGTATTCAAGGGAGTAGCCAGTTGCTATGGAGACACAGGAATAAGGAAATGCAAATGTCAGCTGTCCTAAGTTGGTGCAGTTTGTTCTATGAGACTACAGCCTGACCGAGATAATGATTCAAAGGGCAGACCAGCTGACAGATGAAATGGAGAATTGATTTAACACTTTTTTAATGGATCTGCTATTATAAACTCATCCCCTCAGTGACTCCACTCTTCTTGCAGCGAACACATCACCTCTTCATATCTACTTAATCACCTCCTCGTCTCATTTCTTCAACAATTTGTTCTAATATCTGTCATGTTTTCCACTCAGGAACATTTTACCCCAGAGTGTAAGTTCAAGGAATCAGTGTTTGAGAACTACTACGTCACCTACTCCTCCATGCTGTACCGGCAGCAGGCCTCAGGCCGGGCCTGGTACCTGGGCCTCAACAAGGAGGGCGGGATCATGAAGGGGAACCATGTCAAGAAGAACAAGGCTGCTGCACATTTCATACCGAAACCACTCAAAGGTAAGACTAATAAAGGAGACCTGCACTCTCTGACTTGAAGAGCTATGCTAGTATAAGTATAAATGCTTATAAAAGTTATGTTATGGCATACAGAACTTCTTGTCCTCTCCTTGAAACATTGTTTTAGCTCTCTCTTTAAAGCCTCCAATCTGGCAGAGCTCTCTAATTGGCTAGCTGGTCAGTTAAACATGGTGTAATAAGAGGCAGCTGCCCATTAACCCAAAATACACACAAACACAGGTATAAAAAAAAAAATCTCTCCTCCATTCTCCCCAAAAAAGAATCATGTCCACACAGCATCATTTCCCAAACAAAATGTCCATCCACATAAAAATGCAAAAACACAGCAAGCATGCAGCTTTTTGACAGAACTGACAAATGATCTCATAAGTCTTTCCTGCCCTTCAATGTAGCAAAGTCCTGGATATACTGACATTCTCCTGCTTTTCTTCATTAAAACCCATCTTGTTCTTAGAGTTGTTCCAGGTCCTATCAGGTCTGGTCTAAAACCAGCAATGTTGCCGTCCAATTCTGTATCATTGGAGTCCTGTTTTGTGTAGGAGTGTTCGCCCTAACATGTTCTGGCACCACTGTTACTTAACATAGCTGACTTGTAACTACATTTCTGTCCAAATGTATAAAAAAAAAGCCTGTTAGCAAGACTAGCATCAGTGTTATCTTGACTAAGTCTGCTGTTGCTATGCAATAAAAAGGAACATATTTGTCACCTCAAACCAAAGAGATGGTTGCACACAATCTGACATCACAACTCACAAACTGTGAGTTCCAGCTCACACATAAACTTGTCAGAATTAGTTAAATATTTGGTTTCAGTGCCCAAGAACTGCATTTTCATGTGGACAGTAAGAGCAAATGCAAAGAAGAGTCTTCACAAAATACCTTTGTGTGTATTTACAGGTAGTTAGATAACTGTGAAACGAAAACCAGCAAGTTGCTTCAGGCAGTTTAGGAGCAGTCTTGAGCTGGAGAGAGAACCTGAAGACCTTTTACATACACAAAGCTTTATAACACAACCCAGGGAAGGAGAAAATCTAAAATTATACAGCCTCCTAAAAATATTAAAAGGCAAAGTTAGACTGGATTGTTTGTTCTTCTTTTGTTCTCAGTTTCAAACATGGCTACAGATATGACCTCAGGCGACATGAAATCTGGAATTTTTAAGAGTATGATGTAAATTTCAGGCTGTCAGTACAGATACAAGCTACATACACTCGTATTCTGGCTTCTTGTCATTAACGTAAAAGCAGTAAAATGAATTATAAGGTCTTTATTTGTGTATTGATTCTAGCAATTTGAGAGAAAAATAGACTTTTGGTCATCAAAATGTAAAAAAAAACTGTCAGGAAATCTGTGGAAAATATAACTTGTAGGATTATATTACAGGCATGGGTGTGGCTCATCATTCTCACTGAACATTATATTGCTCAAAGAAAAAAGGTAAAAGCAGGAAGAGAGGGAAAATAATCAATATTGGTGTGTTAACAACAGATAACATCACTATTTAATGGGAAAGTGCTGTTGGTAGTAATGGATCAGAATTATCGCCTTGTCCAAGTTTAGCATCTTTTCGCTTTATGGCTTTGGCTGTCTGACTTACAACTAGGCTGATTTGCTTTCACACTTCTACACTCAGCAGGCAACAGTTTCTACTAAAAAAAGCTCCATAAACCCACTCGACTTGGATCGAACACACTAAGATAGGTCAAGAGTCAGATATTTCCCTCAGGAGTTAGTGGAGAGCAAAACAAAGCAAAGAGGAGAGTGGATATTGGACTTACTTTCCCAACACGACTCCAAACAAATGTTCATGCTGCTTCTAATGTGCCACCTTGGCGAATGTTTGCCAATTCATTCTTTGATTACATTATGCTTTCTTTGTTTATTGTCTAGGTCATGCCAATTAATGACAAGAGATGAGAAATAACTGCAATCAAATGTATGAAAGGATATATTAAAGCTCTATTAAGTGAGAGAACATCTCTCATTTACCCTCAGGATTAGCTGCACTTAACTCACTGAAAAATGTTGGACATATGTGAATGTGGCTTGGAAAAGTGTGAAGTGCTTGGAGTGGTCAATGACACCTGAAAAGTGCTGTGTAGAAGCAATCTATTTATCATATCAAACATGAGTTCAGTTAGTGAATTAATGACTCTTGTGTGTGTTTTTGTAGTGGCCATGTACAGGGAGCCCTCCCTCCACGACCTGACAGAACTCTCACGTTCAGGCAGCGGCACACCGACCAAAAGTCGCAGCGCTTCAGCCCTTCTTAACGGCGGAGGGAAGACACCCAGCAACAACGACTTATCCTAGCCTCTCGACCCCCTCTCACGAACACAAACACACACTTCATCAGACAAACACACAGACATACGCAGATCTCAGGCTGACAGCTCACACATCAGGCTTGTGAGGGGTAGGATGAGTTGGGGAGAAAAAAAGGGAGAATGGGGGTGTGTTCTTCCACTTCACGAAGCCCACTGTGACTGACTGTGATGTAAATAAATCAAGGACAATCAATCCGTCTGGCTCTGCTGCCCTGGTGTGTGGAGGGAGTGGGCCTGTGAATCTCTTTCCTCTTCTACTCTCCCTGCTGTAGTGTAACCAGACAGAACATAGGAGGGAGAGAATGAAGAAAGGGCAGAGAAAAGTCAGGCAGTCAGTCACAACGTAAGATAAACAGACTGTTACAGAGAACCAAAGAGTCCAAGTATTAACTAGGTTATTGCTATGAAATGGCAAGAGGCTAGAAAGTTACAGGGAGTTACAAAGGGAGGAAGAAAGTCTTTATCTATCCTATCGTACGCTATGTTTACACAGAGCTCATGGGGTTAAGTCATATTTTCAAAAATGAAAGTATTCCTTGTACGCTTATGAGGACTTTTCATTTGTTTGCATGCAGGTGCGCCTGTGCGTGTGAGAGAGAGGTTGGGTTCATCCTGTCCTTGCAGTTAGTGTGTGTGTGTGTGTGAGATTGCGCATGCATGCGTCTGGGGGGTGTGGGTGGGATTTTACCTTTTTAAGATCTGTTGTATATCAGACAAACCTCCTGAGGGCTTTAGCAGGTTAATCTAAGGTTTACTGTATATGCTTCCATGCTTACTTCTTACAAGCAATGCTGTTGTTTACCTTTATGTTTGTTGTTGTCGTCTCTAGCTGTTTGTTTGTTTGTTTGTTGTTGCATGGGAGCTTGTGGACCTCTGCTCAGTAGCAGCATGCTGAAGGTCCTTTTTCTTTCTTTTCTTTTTCCTTTTGTGTTCCTGACCACAAGAGAACACTAGTGAGCCAATAGTGTGATACCAGAACACTAGTGAACCAATGTGAGTGTTAGAACAATACTGGACCAATAGTATTGCACCAGAACATGAGTGGACCAATGATATTGGACCATAACTTTGGTGAACCAATGGGAGCACAGATTAACTTCATATTTTGGTTCCTGCTGTGGACAAACTAGAAATGCACTAAATAAACTCTTTGTAAAGAAGTTGATTGAGTCTTTTGTCTGGTTTTATGTGCATGTGGCTGATGTCAAGTCGGTTAGTTTTGTGTTCTACAGACATATTTTCATGCTTTTCTTAATTGGTATGTTCAAACGTCTATTCAGTGTTGCATTTAGGTCTAGGACATCATCTCCCGCAAAGGGTCATGGGACAATCCAGTTGAAGCAAGAGCTGTGTTTGCTCATCATAAACTCTAACTTGGTGACAGTGCTTGTTGAACTTCGCCAAGACTACCCTTTCTCACCAGTTCTGTCTGTAGTAATTACAATCAGGTAAAGGAGGGTCTGGTTTTGGACATCTGGATTCCATCTCTGCCCTTTGCAGAAAATGTGAATCTGCTTTGTTTCTTCAGCAAAGATGTTCAAGTGGTGGTGAGTGTAAAGCAGTTGGGATGAAAGTCAGCCCCTCTTAATTCCCACTCCGGGTTGGAATGACTTACTGCATCAAGCAGAGTAGAATCAGGATCTTGTTCAGAAGTGATGGTAGGGTGGAATGAAAGATGGACAGAGTGGGCCATTGTCAGCAGTAATAAGATGGTGGTGAAGAGAGCACTTTAAGTCTATCTCCGCACCAACCCTTACCTAGATATGTGACCACAACAATGAAATCAAGGATACAAGCAGCTGAACTGAGCCTCCTTTGGAAAGTAGTCGGGCTCAGCCTCAGAGACTGGGTAAGGAGCTCTGCAGGGAGTTTGGTGTAGAGTCACTGCTCTTCTGTATCAAAAGGAGCGAGCTGAGGTGATTTGGGTATCTGATTAGGAGGCCTCCTGATTTACTTCCCTTGGAGGTTTTCCAGACACGTTCTACTTGTATCAGGCCTGGACCAATGGCGTTGGACCATGTCTTGGGGCAGATTCAGATCACTGAAGGGATTATACACATATCCCTTCCAGCCTCAGGATTCCCATGGAAGAGCTGGAGAAAGTTGCTGGAGAGAGCGGTGTCTGGGTAGCTCTCCTGAACCTGTTGCATTTGGAGGAGACTATGATTGAAGAAAGGAGAGTACTTTATCTTTTCAGCATTGCAATGATAGCAGTTTTGTAAACTGGCCCTTTTTGTAAACAGATCAATGCATTCAAACTTGTTTTCTGTTATATTAGGTGCTCAAACTGCAGGTTCTAAGCAGGAAAGACGTGGAAAAGCAGAGAAATAAATAAAACACATTTCACAATGTTTTTGTTTTTTGACGCATTAATCATTTACTCCAACATGTGTGTTTTTGTTCACATTGCTGCAAAGAGAAGATAAAACATAGACAGGCATTTATCTTTAAAGATTTGGCTGCAGGGGGCATTAACGGTAATTTCCAAAACATTTATAAAATCACAAAAGACAACAAGATAAAGTGCAAAGTCAAATATGAAAGAAATACTGCAATGGTTGAAACCAGTGATTTCACATTGCAACAGTAAAACTTTATTTTAATATCCAAGTCATACTGTTTCTTTTTTTTTTCGAAAAAGGACAAGATATGAGATACGTTTCTCACCAATAATGATAATTTATAGTCATAACAATAACATTTCACTTAATCTTTTTTCATTTTAGTTCCAAGTTTTGTATAAAACAACAACAAAAAAGCAATAAAACCAGTGGGCATTTGTAGGAGACGTTGCCTGTAACTCCAAACTCAGTGTTTCTAATCACACTCTCCCTTTGCTATGCATTTCCATGCAGTACTTACATGTTCTCTTTCTGCAGCCCTGTGCAAATGTAAACACACATATAACAGAACAAACTGTAACAGAGTAATACTGAACTGGTATATCAAGTCTGTCATATTAACAGTGGTTGATGCTGCATTTTGTTCTCTGTGCTCTTTCTTTATCTAAAAGGATGGGAGTATGTAGTCCAACTTACTCCTCTTTTTCTTTTCTTCAGTGCCAGCTAGTTTATGCTTCTTATATTCTCATTTTCACATCCTTATGCCAAAGCTCATTTTTTCCTTTCCAAGAATCCTTCTGCCGATCTGTTTATGTTCAGTCTAGGTCGCCTTCTTTGACTCCCACTCCTGGAAACCATGAGACAGAACAGAATAAAGAAAACATTAATACAGTATCTCTGTCCTTACATGTATACACACATACACTCATGTACAAGCTTGCAAAACGAGCATTAATAGAACATTCCACAAAACTGGACTAGCACAACCAGTTAATGTGATTGGAGTAAAAATTATTTTACAAGTGTTTTTTAATTTGGATTTAAACTAGCTTAGGAGCATTTTCCACTGTTTCTGTCCTGAAATTTGACCCTGACACAAGAAGCTGGTACACAGAACAAGAGGAAGAAGTAGGGTAATCACAAGGATAGTATGTTTTTTATTAGTACAAAAGGTGTGTAGCAGGTACAAAATAGGTTAATTTTAATGGCTCCCTTACAACAGCTCTAATTTGCTGTGAAATCAACTAGATCTTAATTTGTCTGGTTTGTAATATATGTCAACCTGAAGACATACTATACAAATAAGCTAAAAGAGGCAATATTGCAATTTAATGCATATACAGATATGCCTGTATGCTGTAACAAAGACAGCAGACCAAACTAAATGGCCCAGTTAAGCAATAGCCATAAACGGCCTTTATGAAGCCTGGAATTCAGCATTTGGCTGCAGTCCTATTGTTCTTTCAAGTGCTATAAGTGACCATGTTTGGACAAAAGTGTGAAGCTAGTAAGTGAAACTTTAAACCAGATTAATATCTTTATTTCAATCTGGTTTAGAATGAAATACTTTTTAAAAGTACCGAATACACACACTGATAATAATAGATTATAACTACAGACATAAATGGAATGTGGAACAAAGTGATTGACTTTCATGACCAAGTATGATGCAATCTGAATGAGTCTGTTGGAGCAGCTTTTTGCTAGCCAGCCTCCAGGAAATATCCATGGAACTGTTCATTAAGGTATTCCCTTGCTTTCATCTCTAACATTGGCTTGCTTTGTCTATTTTCTTTATTTTTATAATGTTCATCTACCAAACACATTCTCTTAACCACGAACATTCCCCAAAATAACCCAGTTCTGTTTCCAGCCCTAAATACTGTAACCCTCAAAAAGTCCCCATGAGGATATACAGTAAAAACAAAGCACATAGCAGGTATTTGATCATATTGTTTTTTCTAAATGAAGAGGAACATCCCAATTTACCAGTATCTTTCCAAACATATGGTAATGACACAAATACTCTACCTTTGCCTTTTGCATAACATTCCCCCTGGAGGAAGCGTAGAGAGATGGTGGTCGTTTACGAAGCTCAGATGCAGAGTTGATAGGAACAATATCATGGTTACCTTTTTCAACCTTTTTTCTCTGCGCCTGTACAAACACAAACAAAAACCATAAGAAAATGTTAGATTTAAAATAATTCAACCATTTATTAAATGCTTTTTCAGCTTTTTGGACTATTTTCAGTAAGAAGCAGCAACTTCCTGAAATCACAGCTGTGGAAGTTGCCAGGCAACCAGTGCAGACTACAGGGAGGGTCACCAACAAGCATGGAGACAAAGATGTGTTTTTTCCTCACAGCTTTCTAAAGTAATTATGTGAAAATCCATAATATATTTTATAAAATGTTTTGTCAATGTTTTGTTTATGGACATTTGTAGTGTGTGTCATCTATTTAAAAATAAAAAAGGAAAATTTTTTAGATTTATTGGATTTGGTTATGGAACTGTCACAATAAACTGAAAATATTTATAAAACTTCTCATTAGTAGTTCACAATTCAAATTTTTTAAAATATTACCTTGACACTGATGTTTGTGTCAGTAGGAGGACCCAGCGCTCCTCTAGCCAGTGATTTCTTCAGGTTTTCTTTTACTTCTGACAGTCTGAGTTCCAGTTCCACCCTCTCCTCCTCTTTCTGTTTACATAGTGTCTCCAGCTCAGCTAACCGTTTCTCCACACCATGACCTGCACACACATACACATGCATGCACGCAGACTCCTAATTAGGCCCCATTCAGTGTAAACAGTGCTGTGTGAGTGATTTCTCTCTGACCTGTGCCACTCTTCATCTCCTCCTTCACCTCTTTCTTCTCCATGCGGAGGGAGATCAGTGTATTTCTGAGCTCCTCCTTTTGCTTTTCCAGATCCTCTTTCTGACTCAGGTACTGCCTGGCATCTTCCTCTGCGCGCGTCTTCCCATACCGCCTGTACTGATTTACATCTACAAGAAAACAAAGCAGCATTTACATACAACAGTGTTGGTGCTGCTACATGATAAGAAGGGAAATCAATCATTTAGCTTCACATCATAATCTGCAGGAGTCAGCCAGCTGTGGCCACATTTCTCCCATGCAATTTTTATAAAGCGGGTCTAATGAATTATGAAATGGAAGGAGACTCACTGGAGGCGTGTCTCTTAATGGCGGCCTGTTGTTCTGTTTTTTCAGAGTCCCTGCTGGAGAAGGAGGCATGACGTCTCACCTGACCTGCCTTGCTCTCCACCTCCTCGTCCTACCAGATATGGAAAAAAACTGAATAAATTAACTAAATTTACTGAATTAGTTTTTCGTGTTTTAGCTGACAATGAATAATACAAAATATAAAAAAATGGGGGTGGGATGTTCTTATTTCTGCACTGGTCATAAATTATTTAGTTTTAAATGTTTATTGTGTAAATCAAATTAATTCTCTATTACAAAAAATTTCCTTCTGAGCACTAAGGATTAACATAGTTGCTAGTAAAACTGTTAAGTGAGCAACAAGAGTTGCTATACTTTAAAGATGAGGTGTTAAAAAATATTTTAGTCTATTCAGATGCTGTAAGTCTGTGCTAAATGTTTAAGAGTGTGGAGAAGATCATGAAGGACAATCAGTGCTAAAAAAGCAGACTAAGAATTGGAAAGCTTCAGATTTCCTAATGACTGCATGTTTTACTTTCAAAAGTCCGTCAAAGGATGTTTCTTACCGCTATACTTTCATAGACCTCGTCATAAGTTCTGAAGTCTACTGAAGCACTGCTGGAGGATGTGGCCCACCTACCAAAGTAAAGAAAAAACAGTATCAAAAAGGAGGTTTGTGTATGTCAGAATTAAAACTATAACTTTACACTGCTTCATTCCTTAGCGTCTCCCTGTACAAAAGGCAGGGAAAGTGGAACAAAAACTCTGGTTGGAAAGTGTTGGAAGTAACTCACAAGAAGGAGTGTCTGGCAGCATGCCGTATGTCAGTGAGAGTGTCCACGTCGATGTAGTCGTAGTGCAACTCTTCAGGGAGGGTGGCACTGCCAGTCTCGGCAAATAAAACACCCAGCCAGCGACCAAGATCTTCAGAGCAGATGGTCTGATGGACACAAAGACACGGACACAATAATTTGATTTCCAGAAAGATTAAGGGGTGGCATCTCCATGAACATTATCAAGATCTTATGTGGAAAAAAATTAGTCTCACTTGCAATAAACCTCTGCTAGGTAAAGATGTTCAAGGTCTTGTTTTATTCTGTACTATTTCCTTTAAATTAGAGACAGCATACAATTAGTTGGCAGCTAATTTACAACCATTATACCAATAAATTTCAACATTTAACTTGAAATGATAAGAGTGGATTATGTTTAACACATTTCAAACATTCACAATTACAGTCTTTCTATCTGTAATGATTATTTGATATATCCAAATGGCCATGCCTCTTTAAATATATTGTCTCTCTTGTGTGTTGGGCTTGCCAAACATCTGGTAGATATGATTGAACAGAAAAAAAAAAAAAAAAAAAAATAGAAGAAAGCTAATCTCCTTCAAAAACAGCAAAACGCATAAAAGTCCAGGGACAGTGTGAGAAAAATGATTGAAATAAATATAATTATTCTAAGCATTGCACCTCTAAAGCCACAAGTTCGTTGCCTCCTTGCATGATGCGGAAGGAGAAGGGATGTTTAGGCCCGAGGCCGCCTGGGACCACTTCTGCCCCCTTGAGAGGCACCACAATGATTGGGGGCCGTTGGTCCCCGGGGTCCTTCTGCAGGTACAGACTTCCAGCTCGCAGCACACACCAACGGTCCTTCCAAGAACCGCTAAGACACACACTGAGATAACCTGTACAGAGGGTTAGGTAAAATGTAGAAGAGATTACAGCCTTGTCAAATGTCTGCTACACTCATTTTTCCTGCCTGTTCACCTAAGCTCTATAGGATAAAAAATATTTTCCTGAATGTACAACTCGTGTCTATTCTATTCTATTCTACAATCCTTTAGCAGACGCTTTTATCCAAAGCAACTTACATTTGAGAGTAAGAACAACACAAGCAAGAATTCAAACAGGATGGGGCATCATAATTAAGTGATTGTCAGACTGCTTTGAGTCCAGTTGGACCCAGGTGCTGTCATGTAGTACTAGAGGCAGTACATATATATATATATATATTTTTTTTTAGTTTTTTTGTAAGTTATTTTGTTTAAATACAACATCACGATTTCATCAAATCAACTCGGGCATAAGTGCACACAGCTTATTCAGTACTTGGTTGAGCCAAAGAGCTGGACAAATCTTTCTAACTTCTGTTGAGTAGAAGAGTTAAGCTAAGTGCGGAAATGCTCCTTGTCTCTGTGTTTATTAATATTCTTTACATTAAGTCGTTAACATAACCTTAAAAATTACTGCAAAAACTAAAAGTACTTCATGCAATCTAAACATTTTTTACTAATGATCCACCATTAATCAGCCAGCCAATCAGTAGTGTCCTCACCACTGCGGGGATTATCATGGTGGCTGGAAGATGAGGGAGGCTCTCCTGGTAAAGGGGGCTTCTTTTTAGAGAAGGTGATGATCCTATTGATTTTCTTCCCTGCTGCTCGGCTCATCGACCCCGTCAGCTCAGAAAACGCACCGCGTTTCCCCCTGTCTGAAGCCAAACATACTCCAGATTAACATGATGTTGCCTCATCGCTGTTTTTGTGTTACATCAGCATTCTCAATACTTTTAACCTGAAAAGTGTTAAATTCCATGAAATTAAGGCTAAAATTCATATGCAGTAACTACCTAGATAAATAACAATATTGTGCAACTTTACAGATGTCTTTTATATATTCAACCAAGGTATTAAAGGCATTTGCTAATTCAATTCCATGTGTACTAGCTGCAGCAGGATTGTGTTCACCCAACTTCCTATGATGTCAGTGGGGGACAATTGTAGGAAAAGGACAGGAAGGATGTTGTATCTGCTTGTGTCTCGCTTCCTGTCTCTTCCTCTCTCTCATGTCTGTTAAGGCTCAGAACTGCCTGGTCAGTAAACAGCTTGTAAGAACACTGACACAACATGACTTTGTTTAAACTATTTTAGAACTTACATCATAGATTTCCTGGGTTTATCCTTCCTAATTTTGTAGAGCTAAATAACAAGAAAGATGTTTGTGTTTTAACAAGGCTCTTGAAAGGGGTTTATTTATGTGTGTGGACTCTTGTAGTTTTGGTAAATCATGGGAGTGAGGACAGTTTCAGAGAGTGAGGTCAGTAAGTTTGATTTCCTTTATGGACCATCTAAGTGATAAGTCTTTGTTAGAGATCAAAGTTAAGTAAGGAACTGGGATGTGAAGAATAATATTAATGTTAACCAATAATAATGTGTTTTGATTATTGTGGGCTTTTCATAATGACACTAAGAAGTATACAATATTGTATTTGTCCAAACTGGGTAAAAATAACACAAAGACCAGCAAGAACATAATAAATAAATTAAACTGTGAACATCCATCCAAAAAAAAAAAAAAAAAAAAACACCAAAAAATTAAGCATTAATAATTAAAGTTTTTAATTTATGATTATTAATAAACTGAAGTGAAAAATTAATGACAAATTAAATCATAGTTCTATATTAATTGTAACTGTATCACTGAAAATATTTATTTTAGTTACATAAATGAGGAAAATATTAGAAAAATGAAGTATTCCAGCAAATAGCTTGAGTAGGCAGCATGTTCGCAGGTGTGAGACGTGTCACACCATTCCAGAAAAAATATATAGCATTTTAATGAAGGAAGCTGTGATCACTCTGAATTTGTTTCAGAACCCTTTACTGTCACAATTTAATGCAAAGGGTATACTGTGAGTGTAATTTTTAAAAGTAAAACGTGACTCCATAAATATCAGTAGAAAACCTCTCAACATGTGGAACGGAAACCACTTTAACGTAGCCAGATGTTCACTTCTGGTGGCGCTACTATAAAAAGTCTAGCCCATAAGGCAAGTCAGAAAATGAAGAAACCTGTTTCAGAAAAAAGAAATGAACATTCAAACAAGAAATTATCATAGTAAAATTGGATTTAACTCTCAGTATTTATGAAGCCACATCCCCCAACACACTACTCTGCATGCTGAGAAATAATTCTAAAGCAGTATCTCCATCATTTAAATGTGACTGGGGCAAAAAACTACTATAAGTCATGAATTGGCAACATCGATGTTCTGGGTTTAAGTGCAGATCCTTCATTTCAGCCTTCCTCTTCTCTTCCAAATGTAACAATATTGAGAGATATGTATTACGAGTCCACCCACTCAGCATCTCGCTAAATTTACAAAAGTAAATTTAAATAAATAAACCTTAACACTCCACTAACATAATCTGTTTCACTCTGAGATATGCTACATAGACTAAGAAGTCTCTCTTACAAAACACTTTAAAAGAAGTTGACATTTGTGAAGCAACTGACAAGTCCTCCAGTGTCCCTGCAATGATATTTTAGACCATATGGGAAAATCACACACATAAAAAAGAAACTGAATGTTAAATCTCACTGAGTCATTACATGTTAATAACTGCTTGTGAGATTATACCTACTTAGTGAGTCAGTGGTATCTCGGCCTGGTCCTTGTGCAGTAGACTGACTGTCTGCTGTTGGCATGCTGTCTGAGTCGGATGCCTGTCTGTCAGACTGCAGCATCTGGTAATGAATGAATGAATGAATGAATGAATGAATGAATGAATGATTTAAAAAAAAACATTTTTAATGGGCAAATCATTTCAACAAAACATCACTGGAGCTATATTTTACTGGGTGTACTGAGTGTAAACTATTATTCTAATGTTGGGTGTAACTGGTGTGCTGTATAAAAACACATTAAAAGTTTTGGAAAATTGAACTAGCTCAACTTGACAAATAGTTGTGTGATATGCAGACTGAGACTCAAAAGTGACATAATTACAACATTCTGCTTAATTTACATTGAGTCAGACTGAAAATAAACTAACCCTAATAAACTAAATTAAATCTTAATTGGGATTACTCAATTAGATAAAGGGTTTTAAAAGTTAAGACTGAGCAAATCTTGGGATAAGCACATGCAAAAACACTAAAAATATACTGTCATTAAATAAGTTGTAACTCACACACAAACACACACCTTGTCAAGTTCCAGCTTCCTCTGTATAATGGGAGAAGTAGATCCATTCAGTCCTTCAGTGTTGTTACACTGGCTGCAAACATCATGAACCACCTGGACCCAGGAATAAAATACTTTCACTTCCAGAAGCAACATTGAGTTCTTTCCGTTCACCATATTTTCCTGTGTCTTCTTCTGCTTTTGTCTGTCTCAACGCTAGCCCTCTGATAAATGTACCTTTAGCCATCGCTGTGCTTGTTCTTTACTCTGAACTGCTAGAACAAGAGCTTCGCCTCCAGGCAATGAGAAGCGCAACTCGTGCCTCTTTTTCCGGCCTTCCTTCGGAACATAGATGACATTGCAAAGATTCAGGGGGAGTTCTGTGTGGGGAGTGGTCTCCTTGATGCTCTTGTAACACTATAACAGAAAGAGAGCAAGATTCAGATATAAATGCAGAAGGAAACTACAAGCTACAGTCACCTATAAAGAAGAAAAAAAAAAAAAAAAAAAAAAATATTTATATATATATATATATATATATATATATATATATATATATACTGTATATATATATATACACTACCGTTTAAAAGTTTGGGGTCACTTCCCTATTGAATCCCATGGCAAAGTGACCCCAAACTTTTGAACGGTAGTATATATATATATATATATATATTATATATTTTACTTGTCCTGTCCAGCATTGTAGCAAACAGAATGATAGTCTGACTGCTGTGTTGTGCCGAACAAATTTGCTTTGCCAAGAGGAACTTTATGGGTATGAGGCTCCTTTTATATGAATATTTAAATTAACACCATTAATTGTTGCATAGTTTCACCTGGAGTTTATTGTCTCTGACAACTACTAGCTGTTTAGCCCACTGGCCAAAGCGTTTCTTTCTCAAAAGGAAGGCACAGACGCGGCAGTCTCTGACTGGTCCATCTGGGTTTTCCTCAGCCGTCCATCTCTGAGATGAGTCGCGCCCCTTGGCTTCTTCTTCCTCTTCTTCATAAGACTCATAGGAGCTACTCAGAGCATCTGAATCATTGTCTGGACATCAAAATACCACAACGGATTAATTTACAAATCCTCCCCTGACAAATTCTGAGTCATATGCCTCAGTAACTATTGTAAAACAAAGCAAGACTGGGCAGGCTCACAAGAGTTTTTAGGAGGACCATTAATCCTGGTGGTGGGGTAGTTATTGTCAGCATCTTCATAGTAAGCATCCTCCTCAATAGAGTTCCTCGAAGCTAAGGAAGGGAACATTTGTGAGAGAAAAGAGAGAAAGGCTGATTGGTTATAGTTAATCAGATCAGTGAGGGTATATGTGAACATAACTGATGGATCATACTGGTTGTGAAGTACTGTGGACTGGATCCAGGATCTAGAGGAACAGCCTCTTCATAGTAGTCATCAGGAAGAGGTGTAGTTGGCAGGGGAGGAGGTGTGTCAGTTGGTGTCTGATGAGGGTAAACCAGAATTGTGGATGAAAGCACATGAGAGGCAAATACTGTGGTGGATACATGGTGCAGAGTTAATGACTTACAGATTTATTGGGATGAGTTTTCTCCTCTTCATCTTTGTGCTCTTTCTGCTCTACTGGAGATGCACTGAGCATGTTCAAGTCACAGTCTGGTAAAATAACAGATGATAGGTTGAATATTATTATTAATTATTCATTATTCATTATTATTATCTTATTATTTTATAGAGGCTGTGGTACTTTGACTGAAAATATATAAAAATCAGCAGAAATAATTAGAAACTGGACTGGTTTGTTGGTATATGGAAGGTCTACTAACCAAAATCCTCAAACAGAGACTCTACGAAGCTAGTGCCGTTTCCATACAGACAACTGTTCATGTAGACATCTGATCCATTGACTGTAGAAAACACAAATTAAGAGTTTAAAAAAAAAAAAAATCAGAGTTAGGGTTATTGATTTAAGCTTGTGATGAAGTCACAATAAAAGCATCAGTGCTAAGCTATGTCCATTTTAGACTAACTTTATAGAGACCTGCGTAAGGTAACAAATGAATGCAGGCTGGAACTTGTAAATATTTGCACTAAAAGAGTGAAAATGAGTGAAGTCATAAAAAGTCAAAGTCTGACACCTTCTAGATTCTCAATGAGTTTGTTCAGGGCAGCCTGAGCTCATTATTACTCTTGTCAACAATCAGGTCATTTTGTGTGTCCCTCCTTTTGACCTTGCCTCATTATCCCCTGTAAACTTTGCATTTCATTATCCTCTTACATCAATCCCTTTATCCTTTCTGGCTTCCTGCACACTTCCAGATAAACAAGGCTTGGCTGTAAAGGCCTCAGGAAGCTTTGATGATACAAATGCTGCATTTTGTTTCCAAGCAGCAGTTACTGGAATGATGTATTGATCAGTTCTAGTCGTGTCAAAAAAGCCAACCAATTGCTAAAGAATGTGAAAAACAAAATACTGTAAAATTTAATTCTGTAATTAAATAGACCCTACGCACATTACTCAGCTATATTCTTTTTTCTTTTATGGGTGTGTATGTGTGAAATCGTCTAACACTATATTTCCCTTTGTAATATCATGTTTGATGGTTGTTTTGTTCTTGGTAAAAGACACATTGACTGCTCTCTGTGTGAAACAAAATGAGCTGCTGCTTGAATCCTAATCATGTGAGTAAACCCCCATTTAGGCAGAGTGAAATTACAATTTAGAAACAGCTTTACAAAAGCAGATTTATGCTTCTGAATCCAATGCATTTCACTATAGAAACAAATGCAAGAATATTCTTTGCTCTGTATGAATACTATTGGAAAGTAAGTTATAAGTACTATGCTAGTCAGGAGTCTTTATCTGTGGGCAAATTGAAGAATTGAAATTAATGCTTTTTGAGTTTTTGCTGACATAATGGTTTTGCTATGTTATGCCAGTTATAAAAGCAAATGTGTCAGCTGAAGAGCAGTTATTCATTCAGTTTAAAGAGTTACATTTTTTGCATTTTATGGAATAATTAAGTAGAGAAATAGATGTTATTTGTGTATATTATGCAAAAGTGTGTTCAATTAGCGTCTCCTTCATAACAGAACAGGTGGCAATCTCTGCCAACAGCAACTGCCCAACACAATAACTGATAAATTAATTTGTTGATTCTATAATACTTTTCCTTTTAACAATTAAGAAAACACCTTTCAGTTAAGTGATCCATACCTGACAGTTGCAGTGAGTCCAGAATGTTTCGTATGGAGGCCATCTTGTCAGCAGTAGCAGGACTGACCGTCTCATGGTCCAGCATCTTCAGCAGTGAGCTGAGCTCATTCACAAGGCGCTCCATCACCACTAGCAACCACAAAACCATTGATTTATTTAGAATTGCAGCAAAAGCATTCTCTTTGGCATAAGTCACCTTCAGCTCATCATTAAATATACCCCTATCGCAGCCCCTTAGCATAGCTAAAATTCTTATGCTGTTACACCAAGTGCATCAAATATCAATTTAACACATGCATGCGAGGCCCTTCAGGCCAGTACAAGCAGAACTGGCACTTGACAAGGGGCATGAAGTCCATTTGGAAAGCCTGTTGCAACAGCTGACAGATAAGATATTCAACAGCCCCCCAAATCACCCTACTCATGGACAGGATGGAATATATTTTGTTTTCTTTAAAAATGAACTCTTTTGTGTTCAACTCTGACATCCTGTGTGAATTTGTGTGTATGTGAATTTGTGCATCTGTTTGTGTGTTTTGTTGGCCTTGACATTGTTCCAAATGCCGTGACACACTCACACATCCTGCTTGCTTAGAGCCGACAAAGAGGAAAAGAGGAGGGAAGAGTCGGGGAGAAAAGAAGGTTAGGTGGAGAGGGCAGGAAGCTTCCTTCCCTGAAGGAAATGGAGCCAAAGTAAAGATGAAGAACTTTTGCTGGACTAGAGACAAGACAGAACACAGTTTCTAAATTACATGTACCACCTTGTTCGTTCATTCACTTGAAGTTTGTAAGGAAAATCTTAAACCACATGCTGGCAATGTTTTCCTGATATGGCTTTTGATTAAATACCTTTTAATTTTACCACTGGAGAGATTAATTTAAAAGATTTTGATTCTGAAAGAGTTTCATGATACTTTTGAGTTTCAATTTTATTCCCAGATAATGACATGCTCTTAAACCTAAACCTGTGCTTATAATATGGTCAGCACTTCTACTGTTTAGTATCACACTTCATAAACATTTTCTGTAGAAGTGCTTCTCTTTTTGAGTTGAGTTGTACTCACCAATTTTCAGTATTGCTAAGCTTACCAGAAATTTACCTTGTTAGGCTTATCAGACGCTTGTGCCTCTTGATATAGTCTTTTGTGGATTTTAAATTGGGTTTAGGATCATTATTTTGCAGCAAAAATAATCTGTCTTCAGTTTTTCCGCAAATAGTGTGATAATTGCAGACTTTATTAGAACTCAAGTAAATGTTTTTGGTTTACCGGTGAAATGCTCCTCATGCTAATGCATTTTCAACACAAGGTCAGTGCTTGATCTATCTACCTAGTTTCAACATTTGGAAATATCTGTTCTGATCATGAATTCTGCACCATTTATTCTGTGTTAACAGAACTGTCTAATTAGGCCCAAACAGTTCTATTTTTACTTAAGGTGCCCCTAGAACATTTGTTTGAGGATAATGTACAACATCGAATTTTCACAGTTTTTCATTCTATCAACTTCTTTATGAGGGTTGTACATGTGCATGTGTCCTTGCACAGTAGAATAGTGCAACATCACTCCCACTCATCTTTTTCAAGGCCTTTCTTTTGCATTTTTTTCTTTTCTAGAAATTCTACAAGCCATTTTCTCTGAAGGTTTTCTTGATCTCCAGACCTCAACTTGACCTCCACTGCTCATCTTAGGTGTTGTTTCTTAATTACTGCTCTTTGTTAAGTTCTTCACATCCTTCTGTGGGATTAAATTAAGTATGTTGGAACCAGTTTGAAAAAAATTTACAAAGCTTTAAAACTTGAATCATCTAGCCTTTAATACAACTTTTGAAAGTCATTGCCTAACAAGAAAATTGTAGACAAGTTTTCTAAGAACTCAACTTTCTTGGATTGTCCACCAGAGCTTTGCATTGTGCTCTGTGGTGGCTGCTGGTGTCACACACACACACACACACACATGCATTCACACACACACATGCAGTCACACACACACACACATTTATTAAATGAATTTCCTTAATATTTTCAACTCAATTAACACATGTGCGGCATGACAAGCCCCAAACATGTGATATAAAAAAGTGAAAAAAAAACTAGTAAAACAAACAGCCAATGATCTGTTTCATCAACAGTTGTTTACTTTGGGTGATGCTGCTGTAGGACTTTTATCGCTGCTGCACAAACACTTACAATTCAATGATAAAAGGGAAAATGTGGTTTTATCCAGATCATCAGTTTTACCAGTTTCTTCATCAATGTTGGCTGTTTAACTTCAGTCATCACATCTGGTGGTTTTATGTCAGAAATTTTAAACATGGAGACAGTTGGTGAGATGATGATATATGAATTCTGAATTATGATCTAGAACATGGTAGAGATGATTTAGAATAATATATAGAAGTCATTACATGCTGCACTTACTGACCATTGGACATCTGATGTTTACCCAAGGGAAGGTCAGTTAACACTAAGTATTTGTAGCATCGGCTCTTTCTGTTGATAGAATGCAGTAAAAACAGGCAAATTTTAAGCATAGTTGCAAATGGTGATTAATTATGTTTAATTATGTTTATGTTTCTTTGCCAACTCTTTCTACTTTTTACTCTTCTTTACTCTTCTGCTTACTTTCCTTACTTTTATCCTCTCTGTCAGGTCCAGCATGTAAATTTAGTAAAAGACAAAAAAAAAACACGTATCAAGAGGAGCCTTATATCCATAAAGTAAATTTGTTCAGGACACCACAGCAGCCAGACCATCATTTTGGTATCAGGCTGGACAGGACAAGTATAAAAATGTGAAAAAAGTGGATATAGAACATAGATGGATGGATGAATGTGATGACAGCAACATATGGAAAGGTAAGTGGTACTAAAAAAATCTGCACATAAGGGACATGGCTGAAAATCAATAATAGATGTCTGTGATCTTCAAGCTTTCAGGCCGCACTGCATTAAAAACAGGTAGGATTCTGTGATGGAAATCACTGCATGAGTTCAGGAACACTTTAAAAAAAAAATCACTGTCTGTGAAAGTAGTTCGCTGTTCTATTTAAAAATGGAGGTTAAAGTTCAATATGCAAAGAAAAAGCCACATATGAACACAATCAAGAAATGCCATTGTTCTCCCTGGGAAAAATATAATTAAAAATTGACTAAGGCAAATTGGAAAACTGTTCTGTGATGAAAAATAAATAAATAAATAAAACTGACATTCCTTTTTGGAAACTATGGACACGGCATCCTGTAGACTAAAGGAGAAAGGAACCATCTGGCTTGCTAAACTTAAAAGTCTGCTTCTCTTAGGACAAAGGGGTACTCTATGATGTGCCAGGATCTTTGGAACTGGCACATTTGAAATGGCACAATCAATGTTAAAAGGTACATACAGGCTTTAGAGCCACATATAATCCAATCTATGGCAACTGTTGAGCAGCTAGAATCTTTTATCAGACAAGATCAGGGCAACATCAAAAGTCCAACAGCTGGTCGCCTCAGTTCCCAGAAGTTTACAGACTTTTGTTAAAAGAAGAATGGATGTAACACAATGGTAAACACCCTATCCCAGCTTGTTTTGAGATGCCATTAAAATCAACATGTGCTGATGTTTTTCATGAAATACTCAAATGCTCAACATGTCTTTTTTATGCTTTATTAGGACAACAGAATTCAAGGAACTGTAATGACAGATTTCATTTAAAAAAATCTGTCATTACAGTTCCTTGAATTCTGTTGTTATTTACTTTTGGCACAACTTTTTTTAACCAGGGTTGTATTTACAGTTACAGAAATCATGCATAAACATGTCCTTGTTACTGTTTTGTCTGGAAATATTTTATTATTTGATATTGAAAAAGTAGAATTTACAATGCCATTTCACCCAAAATACGAAACAAAAACTTTAAGAACACTTTTGGGAAGAGGCTGGAAAACCAACAAGGCTCCACCATAAATTTTCTCGACAAATGTTGTGAAAAGCTGACCCATAGACCACCTGTCCTGTAGAATTGGAAGCATGATAATGAAAATATGGCTATTTTTTATGGCTCTTTTGGAAAGAATTACTTCAATAAGCAAACTACAAAAGCTCTAGGCTTGCAGATTTCTGGTAAAAAAAAATGTAAATGCCGAAACATGAAGTGCAGCAAGCAAAAAATAATAAATAAATAAATTTTAAAAATATGCACTTGTAAGGAAAGAACAGTGGAAATGTGTTAAGCTGAACTAAAATCAAAATAATCCCTTTTTCTTTCACACAAAGTGGATACGAAGATACAGTGAAAGGCTCTCACTCTCCCTTAAGCCTCTTCCGCACCCCCCATCTTTCCAACAATACACTATTGTCTCTGCAAGGGCCAAAATTAGATGACCACAATGCTCGGCAAGACCAGAGCAAACAATTGTATTGTCAGAGTCAGAAACTCCAACAAAAACAAAACAGGAACTAACACAGTCACACACAGAGGAGAGGCGTGGTCCAACACAGCTGCGTCGTCTCGAGCCATGGGCATTCAGGGTTAAAGGATAGAGCTCCAGCAGCTGTCTGTAAGTGTGTGTGTGTGTGTGCAGCTGTAGCTTCCTGTCTAAGCTGTCGACATAGGCTTCTCTCCACTCCTTCCTGACCTCAACTCTCTCTGTTATCCCGCTGTGAGCGTCGCCTCACCTTCTCTGTCTTTTCCTCCCACTTTCTTCTTTTTTCAACTTCTGTCTCTGCAAACTTTCCTTCCATCTGCTCTTTACATTCTCTTTCTCATCCTCATTTGTTAGTCCCTATCCTCAACATCCATATGAACTTAATGCAAAGCTTCCAATCTGAGAGGTGGCAGGTCTGTTATATCAGTGTCCAGTCACTAAAACAACAAGTGTTATCAGTCACAAAGGAAATGGAGCCACAAGTCGGCTGATAGAGTTTAAAACTGAGCATTCGGTCTATTTTTTGTTTCAGTAGTCAAGGCCATTTTTTCTTAGGGGACCGGAGGCTTTACAGGCTGAGAATCAGCTGTTCTGGAAGCTTGTGGTTGGTCTCACCCACAGAGGGATCTTTGTTACCCCCCCTTGTTACACACACACACACACATAAAACACAAATGCCACATGTTTCTTCTTCAAATTCTTTTTTTACTTATCAGTCATTAAATTAATCAAAATGGTACACACACACACACACACACACACAAGAGTGTCTCTTTTACTTACTAATCAAGCAACCATACAGTCACAAGAGTACTAAGGAGAATAGGTTTGTGTGTGTGCTGTTACATACATTTTTGTGTGTTTCCTGACTGACTTCCTGACAGTGGCCAGTCATGAGACCTGGGCCATGCGACTATCATTTGGACTGATTTAGCGTGTTTGGTTGCAGCTCGAAACAAAACAACTACTGCTACTGCTGTTTATCTCACCAAAGTAGTGCTTATGGGCAGCAGGCGGACAGAGAAAAGAGAATGTCTGTCCTCCTAACCTGAGGCTTTTATTCCCATCCATTACACGTTTAACCCATAAATTAACACAAATCCAAGGATAAGCACCTCCTTGACTTGCATTCGCCATCCAAAATATCCCTCCTGGTTAGAAGATTGTCAAGACTTCAAGCAGAAGTGCAGTATTGATGCAATGAAATGACTTGCTTGTTGTTTCCATAAATTTAGTTGCCTCAGGCATGCAATTAGGGGGGCTATATACTTCAAGTAAAGATAAATTTAAGCCTTAAAAGTGCATGAAACAGTTGTTTTGCTCCTCCTCCTTCCTCCCCCAAACTCTCAGAGGCTCCAAGTGGTCTCTCTGAATCCCATACCTTCTCCTCCACTTATTTCTTCCCCCCAGTTTCTCACTCTCAGATCCTTTCCTTTTAACTTCTTACCCTCATCTAACTCCTGTCTCTTCTCCAGACACCCATCCTCTTCAGAGGGAGGTCAAAGTTCAAGGCCTGGCTGCCCCGGCAGCTATGGCCGAGACAAAAGTCTGCTTCAGAGAATCAGCATCCCGTAATTCATATTTTCATGACAACAGTACATGGTGTCACTGCTTGCCTGGGGTTAGCCTTCAGTCAGACACTTTAAAAAGTCCACAACCAATCTGGCAAGATCTGTAAAATGGAACAGCTGTGGGAAAACAGAGGAGGAATTCTCTTTTCCACATTCTTTTAGTATCTTATCATTTTCTGCAGATAATAAATGGTGAAGAGCTACAAGACCAGATGATGTGGCACTGATTTGGCTTAAATGAAACCCCAGACTTTTGTAGAACTTCGATTTTATCAGGTAAAAGCCATTGGTTATGCTCCTCTAAGTAACACAGTTTTTATTTGTATGTATTTTCAGAAAATCTGCAACACAATATGCAAATTTTTGCACTTTCCCATCCATTTTTGTTATGTGACTATTAAGGGACGGCCCATCAACCAGACAAGATTCTTCAGAGAAAGCTGCAGAACGAAAAGGTACAACATTATGATGTACAATGCCAGTCAAATCTCGAGGAAAACATTTGGTAGAAAACCTGATTTCGGAGAACACAGTGGACAATGAAAATTGGGACTTATTAACCCAACATGACAACTATGTGTTCTTAGAAGATTTCTGATACCAGACTGAAGTGCACTCATAAGTCACGTGATTTCTGATTATTGTCATTGATTCACTAAAGCTGTATCCACCCAGTTGTATCTGTGCATATTTCTAATTTATCCACATAATGTAAAAACAGACAGATGTAAATAATGAAATGATTTTTGCAGAAACACTGACACATGGGACAGGTGGCATGTTGGTATAACAATAAAAGATAAATAGTGTGTGCAGTGAAGTGGAAATAACTTCACTCAAAGCACAAAGAATATATAATTACTGACAGAAATCCCATGATTTATGAAATTGTCACCAGCAAAACTCTTCCCAGAGCATATATTGTGAAATCAGTAGTTCAAGCCTGTCACATACATAAAATTAAATGGAATTAAACATGATTCTTCTGATTTATCAGCTGTGCAAACAAAACTGCCAAATCAGACAATTGACAGTTTTCAACTGTAAGTAATATGATCCAGTGATTTTCTTCTTTAATAAAGGGATGCTCTCATCACATCGGCTTAGTTTCTGTCTAAAACAACTCAATATTTTACTGAAATTTAAATCATAAGAGGAACTGTAAGGCAACCATGTTTGAGGTCAAGGTCTTTAAGACTTTTTAAACAGAAAGAAATAATATGGTTGTGTGAAAAGTGTTTCAAATGCAATTAACATTATTTTGTTTTATCAACCTGGCCTAAAAGAACAGAAAAATGTGTATGATAAGAAAAGATATATTTTTAAAAACCCAAATTAAAGATTGTATGAAAATGTTGCTTTTTTATCTTTTTTGTTTGTCCAGACTTAATTAAAATTCCTCCTGTTTTACATGAATTAATTATTCTGTTTTGTTCCACTTACAGCTGCACACATAATTTTGTCATAAATAGGCTTAAGTACGTATTTTTGGATGTCACTTTCATCTTACTGTAATATTTTAGCATGCCACAGCAGGAAAAGCACAATTTTCTGTGATGTTTCCGGTAGGGCTGGGCGATAGGAACCAAATCTTATATCTCGATTTTTTTTACCTGAATCACTATATACGATATATATCTCAATATATATATATATATATATATATATATATATATATATATATATATGTCAAGTAACCAAAGAGACAGCTCTAATTTACAGCCTTCAGTGCTAAAAACACTTTTATTGAGGATCAGCAGCACATGTGCATTAAAACAGCTGACTGAAAAATAAAGTACCTTTATAATAAATTAAATACATCTAAAACAAAATAAATTAAAAATACTTTTCAGTGACCATAATAAAAATACAGGTGTGCAAAATGCAAAAGAGAAGATGCTTCTAACTCAAAACAAGCTATCTCGATATAAACGATATTCCCTCCTTCTATATTGCGTCTGATAAAGTCTCAATACATTTGAAAATCTCTATTTATTGCCCAGCCCTAGTTTCCGGGCCCCAGCATTGTGCATGGAGTTTAGTTTTACACTATTATTCTGAGACATGTAAAAAAAATAACAGAACAGAGGTTAATGCTGAAATCGTACTTTTATGGGTAATCAGTTTTAGTAAAAACAAGTAAGCCCATTGCCAGATATCATGTGGCGTGACAGAAGTGATTAATGACACATATAATAAGTGCTCTGAGAAACCATAGCAAATTATTTGAAACAAAGTAGATTTATGATGTCCATCACTGACTATAATCACATGACTGATACGATATAAATTAAATTAGTGAAATTGGGGATGCATTCTGCCCTAATAGGATTTGTTTCAATAGTGTCAAGTTCATACCAGATAAAATAAAGTAAAATAACAAAAAGGGTGCTTAATTTCAACACCTCTTAATTTCAGCAAATCATACTGGAATGGTGAATAAAGCCTGAATTTAATTAAGCAATTTAACTGCAATAATAAATGGATTTATTCCAGTTTTGTATAACCTAATAAATTGTGCATGTTAATTCACTAACTGCTCGCTGATCAGATGAACTAATTAAACAACATGATGGGGGTTGGCTTTGAAGGTGGGCATTGATTTTACTTCAGATTTACCAGATTTTCAGATTAGACTTCATCATCACCTGGTGTCATATAACGCAGCTTCCTGTTCGCAGCCTTGTGGCCTGAAGGGCTTTAAACAGAGCAGCCATTCAGCTGCTGCTGCCTCCTCTCCAGCAGCGCAGCTTCCAACAGGGCACTTCTCTGTTGGCATCAGGTTGCATCACTATACCTGAGGATTCCTCCTCCATTCACACACATACAGCGCACCAATCGGCGTGTGGCTGTATGACATCACGCCAGCGTACTCCAACAGTGGAACAGGGCGCGAGGCGCATTCGGTTTGTTTAATAAGAGGACACTACCGTAACGGTCCGTTGATTTATATATATATATATAAATATATATATATATATATTTATATATATATATTTTTAGCGTGAACTTATATTCAATAAACACATATTTTATTCTTTTGTTTTAATTATCCTTTTACCACATATATTCAGTGTTAATAATAAGCTATTTAATCATATATCCTTTAACCCTTTTAGACATTCACTGTTGCTCTCTACGGACGTTTTGAAATAAAGTTCTCAACATATGAAAAGGCTGCTTGTTGAAAGACTGTTACTTACCGCTCTGGCGTTTGGAGTCCATGTCACCTGAAAACGTCTTTATCTTCCTAATTGTTTCCAGTTGTAATCCCTTTGTCGTTTCATTTAAAAAGTAACTAAGAAGTGAAGCGTGTTCCCCACGGGCGCCGCGGTTATCTGAGCGGCCAAGTGAGTCACAGTCACAGTGACCGCTACAGTTTACAGTTTGACTCGGCGGTGGCTTCTTCATCAGCCACGACTTCGCTGGGTCCTAATGCCGGTGCTGTTCTCAGCAGAGGTTCCGTCATTCCAGACAAGATGAAATCCCTAAAAACCCGCGAGATAATTGCTCATTAGTGGCGCTAGTCAGCGGTGGCACGCACGTTCATTTACTAACTGTTTAATTTACTTCCATTTAATTTAGAAAAACATCTTATTCCCATTAACCTATGCTGGTCTACTTCTTTTGTTAATATGAAAAAGTGAGTATTTGTATGCAAAATAATTGATTCCTTTAGAAAAGGTGGGCCCTGCTAGATTATAAAGTAGCCCCTGATGTATTACCATAAACTTCCAGCAACAATAAAATGCTTTTTACATAGACAAAAATCCATTAATAATCAAATGATCAGATTGCCATAAAGATGCAATAGTTACTGTTATCAGTTTACCACGGATTAATTTCACTATTTGTAAATGTTAATTAATTTATTTCCAGCTAGTTTCTAAGTTTGAGAGGAAAAATCAAATAAGTAGATAAATAAATATAGTGTATCATTTGCCATATAGTATAGCAAGTACCACAGTTATGTTGCAGAGTAGCATAGATTGTATTGTATTGTTGCAGAGCCTGAGGTACACTTCAGTAGTACTGTAAATGTTTATACAAGCCTCTGAGACATAAATTATATCAATGTGTATACACAGTTACAGCCACATGAGGTATTAACCCATAAGAGCCCGACGTGACATATTTGTTACATACAGTTTCTGAGACATTTTGCTTCAATTTGTGGTATAAACGTTGCTCAAAATCCTGTTGAACACAATCTGATACTTGTCTTCTGCTCCCTAATAGATACCCAGAAGCAGAAAACCACATTAGAATATTTTTAAAATATCACATGGAAATAAATGGTAGATATCCCCCTCAGAAAATGTTAATTTTTTTGTTACATTTTGTTAAAGGGCCAAATAAAGGCCTCGTTTTAAAAGAAATGAGACTTTTCTTACCATTTTTTTCATGGATCGGGTCTTAAAAGGTTATTATCACAAAAACGGAATATTCCACAGAAAGGGTTTGTAAGGGCAATATTGCTTCTTTTGAAGTATATTGTAAAATGGATTATTGCCCATTCATGCTGGGAACAGCTGCCAATGTTTTAAACTTTTTAAATTATTTTCTGATTTGGTTATGCAAAGCTCTGACACAAGCCATTGCATTAATTTTCAGTCCCTTGAATCTTCCCATATAATTAATCAGATTACTTAATTTTTAAAAATAAGGATGTAGCTCTCTCGACCCTAGCTTTTAGGAATGTTAAGACAAATCCATTTGAAGAGAAAGAGGAGAAAAGTTTTTAATCAGCATTGCATGTGTCTAAAATTACAGAGACCTGTCAGGGAAGTACTTGAGTTCTTTTGCTAACATGCTGAACCAGCGATCACTAAAAAACAAAATAGAAAAAATTCAGACACAAAGAAACCTGGTCTCCATTCAATCCACCTCTGTGAACATTCAAGGTTCTGGAAAATGTAATCATTTATTCAAAAGTTGCAGTGAAACATGTAGCTTCAGATGACAGATTATTCCAATAAATAAGAAATAAATTAGTTCTATACATAGCTAATGTGATAAAAGTGATCCACTGTTGCATCTTGTAAACACCTGCACACACAGAACATAAAAAAAAAACATTTCAGCCACTGTTTGATAAAAAAAAGAACATTATTTTGATTTTACTTCAGCTATCAAACACCTTCTGTTTAGAAAATCCATTCCAATGAAGACAGTATTTACCTCACACTTGTTTATCACACATACAAATCTGTTTTTTGTTTTCCTCTGTTGGTACCTGCCAATGTCCTCTTTGTGAGTACATTATTATTTTGCATCTCCTGTAGGAATATTTTCCTTCCTACATCTTTGACTCTCAACTAGTTTTCTTAATTTACATTAAAATTATTCTTTTTATTCAGATGGTTTCTGAATGAGCATCCACCCAAATCCAAAACCATAAACCATCAGACGTAACAATAAACACGTTACACTTTACAAACACAATTCAGTTTGGTTTCCTTAATTGCAGACATTAATATGAATTTCATTACCTAAAATAAAACTTATGAGTGTGAAGTTATAAGATTCAGAATTCTTCGCTTAATTAAAATCACCATTTTGCAGCTCACCCACAGCACCTAATATTTAAAACAAACTAGTTGACCATACAGTCTACTAGTTCTTAGTTTCTACCATAGTAGAAAATAAGTCTGAAAACTGATATGGCTTCAGATGCACTGACATTAAAGTCAAATACATGGTTTGGGAAAAAAAAGTAGGAGAAAACCTTTGGTTTTCAGTACTTGCAATTGAAAAACATAATGTGCACGTTCAATAGCGTTAACACCGAGACTCACACTGAGCTATTTTTGACTTATTTGTGTCTTAAGGTGGTATCTTTCTGGTCTAAGTAAAACTGAAGCAAATTTTCTAAATAATAAATATCCCTAATTTTTTGGCATGAATGCTTTCTGAGTATTGCATTTGCTCAGTTTGGTTTATAGGTACCTCAAACTCTCAAACAGCAACATACTGCCCTCTGCTGGTAAGAGACACAGCAACTCCTTTCTGTCTGGTATCTTGATTGGAGCCACAGCTCTGCTCTCTGCTCTCCTTCCAGTCTTCTTCTTCTTTCTCTCACTCAATTCTTCCCCATTTGACCCAGTTGGCTGACTTCATGCATATTGCTTAAGAAGCTTAGCGTACACCACTTACAGCACGCCAAAGAGCCAAAGGCCAGCAGTTTTTTTTCTTCTTCTTCTTCTTCTGTTATAGGTTCACTCTCTCTGGGGGTCAGTAAACTTTTATGGAAGTTGCTTCCAGAGCTTGCTGTTGACATTGGAACTGCATTGGATCAGACAAATCTGGAGACTTTTCTCAGAAGAGCCGGACCTGTTTCTTCAGTTCATTCTTTTTCCACTGAGCAAGACGGTCAAACACAGACATGGACATGCCAAAGACTCTATAAAACTCTTCTGGTGAGAGGTGACGCTGTGAAAGGACAGATAAAACCACACAAGAGCAATCATATAATTGAATCATATAAACATGGTCTTGCAAAGCAATACAAACATGATAAGAGAGGGTCAGCCAATTCTGAAAATAAACCCAAAATGACTTTTTCTACCATTCAAACAAGACAGCAGACATACACTAAGCCCTCTTATGAAAGGTTCAATATACTTTCAGTACCCCAGGACATGAAAGTTGTGTTGTAAACATTCACAAGAAGAAAATTCTTTTTTTTTTTTTTGTTTCAGTGTTGCTACCCTGGATGCAGAAACGTTTGAGAAATTTCCAGGCTTTCCACATTTAGCTATGTTTCAGAATTATCTTGAAATTCCTTAATTTATGTAGTCCTCCTTATCAATCTGCTTTCAAATATTTACAATGACAAAGCAAAACAACCAGTCTGAATGTTTTAATAGCATTTATTAAATGCTAAAATGTCCACTTACAAACATATTAATCTGTATTCCTGACAAGTCCTCGAGTCTCTCTCCTCCTAGAAGTTGTCAATGTTACAGCACAGACTGTAAAAGCTCCTAATGTCTACTGATTGAAGTATGCAGAGTGTTCCCATTTGTTATGCCTAACCATAAGGCGATGCATGCTTAATTTCCAGGCATCACATAGGGGATAGTAACCTTTTTGTATTTTTCTTTGTTTTAGAGCTTCAATATGTTCAGCAAGAGCAGCAATAAAATTTTAGGAAAGAATCTACATTCTGTGGCAGGTTACCTCAAGTCTGGCTCTGTCCACATCACTGGGTAGACGCTGCTGCCCTCTGACGGACACCATGAGGGCTTTGTATGGATAGATCTAACAGAAACAAGGAAGGCATTACTAATATTTGCCCGTCTGTGGCCAAAACAGATATGTAATAACATCTGTATTAACAAAAACAGCTGCAATTCTTATAAGCTTCTTGCACTGAAATGCACCAAAAGGCTTTATGTGAATAAAAAAAAGAGAGGAATTACATAAGAATATTGTTTAAAGCAGGTTTTTGAATACATCCCTTAAAATTCAGCTAAGGATTTGAAAAAATAAAACGACTAAAAGACAAAGATTAATTTAATTTTATTCCTGACCAGATGCAGAAATAAAGCCAAAAATCTAAAACTTAAAAAATAGAAAAATAGTGTCTGTTTCCTTGTCTCTGCAAACAAACGTGACTGTTTATACTATAATGATAATTACAAAGGAGAGGCTTGTGGAATTGTTTACCCCTCTTACAAATGACATTGGATGCGAATTGGATGAACTATTATGTAAATTTGAGTTTACGTAGGTGTATTTATATAATTCCAAAGAGGGCTTGCTGCCCTTTAAATCACTTTGGATGAAAATTTTATGTTAAAGTCTAATCTAAACAAAAAACTGCAGCACACTGTCAAAATAATCTACATGCCCTGATATTTGTATTGTATTCATGATTCATCTTGTTATGCAGAGACAAAGCAGCTGGTTCTCATGCACCACACACACTACAACAAAGGATTCTGTTACCCCTTTGTCAGCGTTCAATTATTTCTCTATTTGTGTGACTTTTTTTCTTTGGACTCAGCCAGCTTCACAAAATATCACAGAGTAGAGTGGGTGTTAAGAGAGTGAGATGTGGTGAACAAACCACACGTTTCTTATTTATTATAGCTTGATTCAGGCCTTTCCCTCTTGGCTCAGTAACGGTTTCCTAGCTTTTGCTGCAGTATCTTACCTTGTATTCTGAAAGAAAAGAAGAGAAACACAACATATAGTGACTGACTGTTGCTTGTTTTTTTATTAATACATAAAAAAAGAACAGCATGCTTCACAAGGAAAAGTACATTTTGACTAAACTAAAAGAAGTGTCGATGAGCATATATATAAATGGCTTACCTCTGATTTGCCAATTTACTGAATTACTGCTGTCATACTGGTAATAATCTGCGCCTGCACTCCCCGGCTGCCAGAACACAACAAAACCAGTTTAGGAAAGCGTGGAACTGGCAAAGTGTATTCATCTTCATAGCATACAGCAGACAGAGACTTTAATCTGTGAATGACTGTGTCTACAAATTCATCACAATAATAAAAGGACAATGTCTTGCCACTTGTCACACTTGGCCTCAAGAACCAAACTGATACAAATGGATTTCAAGTTAGGGAGGAAATGAAGGACTTTGTCATATATCACAGTTTAGTGAATGGTCACATCTGTCTTATTCGCTCTCAGTAGCTCTCTTTTCTTTGTCAAACTAACATTTATATGGCAATAAAAGTTACCCTAGTACTTATATATTCTGAAAAGGATTACTATCTATCTATCTATCTATCTATCTATCTATCTATCTATCTATCTATCTATCTATCTATCTATCTATCTGTCTATCTGTCTATCTGTCTATCTGTCTATCTATCTATCTATCTATCTATATGTGTAACCCGGGAAAAAAAAATTGTGCAAATTATTCTTAAATAACTATCACTGATTACTACCAAAAATCACATTCCTACACATCTCATTCTGCTTTACAAGGACAACAAATCAGGCAGTGGGAGAAAAAAGGGGTGACCACAGTCAACCCTCAGGAACTGTAGGCTGACATGGCCTCATACATGGTATCAAACTGAGACTGGGATGAAGTGCACAGAAACAACAATTGGAAACAGGCTCTTACAGGCAGGCCTGAAGTCATGCAAAGAGAATTAAACCTTCATCAGTAAGAAAGAAAAAAAACTCAGGCTGAGATTTGAAAAAGACTACATAAATTTGACTTAGAAGACTGGAGTATGGTAATTTTGTCTGATAAGTCCAATTTTCCGCTTTGCTCAACACCTACTTGTCTTATGGTTAGCAGGGCCCTGACGAGGTCTACCCCCCACAGGGTCTCACACCAACTGTTAAACATGGGCGGAGCATCTGTGATGATCTGCAGGTGATTTAACAAGGCTGGAATTGGGCAGATACATCTATGTGAAAGATGCATTAATAAAGTCGTGTTCAAGGTTAAACTAGAAAATGTTTGCCCTTTTTATGCCAAGACTGTTCCTAAACTCAGAGGATTAGTATTTCCATCAGGACAATGCTCCATGACACACAGCCAGGGAAAGGATCACAACATCAAGACCTCATCACAGCCAGCTCAGTCTCCTGATTTGAGCCCTACTGAAAACCTCTGAAATGACATCGAAAGAAAAATGGATGGTTAAAAACCATCAAGCAAAGCCGGGGTTTTTTTGCACAATCATTGGTATAAAGTTACTTAACAACAGTGTGGCAAACTGGTGGAAAACATACCAAAACCCAATTAATAAAACAGAGTTATTCAACAAAATATACTGAAATTTGAATGTTCTTTAGTCAAAACATTGCTACCATTTAGAGGAGTTTTTTTTCTTTTTGTATTTATTATGTTCTGCAAACGCTGCATCATTCTCTTATTTTGATATAATGCTATTTACATTTTTCTCAGTCGCTTCGGGGCATTTCTCACATCACTATTTACATTTGCACAACAGTTAGTTCAGCCTCCACAACATTTAGTCATTTGCGCACATCATAGTAGCAGTTTCTCATTCCTTCCAACAAATTGCAAATGCTTTTGGACATGCATTAATTGCTTTCATACAACTCTCTGCTGTTTCATAACATTATCATTTGCTAATGTCATGCCAGTCAAAATTAATTATAATTGTGAATGCTGAATAGTCATTCCATATCAAACTAATAGTCCTCATTTCATTGCTTGAGTCATTACATACAAAAATGTTGAACTAGTTGTCAAAATCTGTCAAGCAAATTTTATAAGTATTTAAAAAAATGTTTTTTCCTGAAAATGTCTCCTTAATTCAACAATTTCTCTCAGATGAACATCAGCTTTCACTGATGAGAAGGGGTGTGTGAAGCATTAGTTGCAACCAATGATAAGCAACTTCTCTACAATCACTCAGAGCTGAATCCCATAAACCCCCCACTTCACAAGCATATATGAACCAAGCAGAACATAGTGTGCACCATTTCTAAAATACTGTAACACAGAAATGGAAGGTCAGCCTTGTGGAAGAGGGGTGAGGGTGCAGGGAGGAATGGGAAGGGAACAAAACAGGGGAAGAGGAAGAAGAGGCCAAGTACATAGGCGGATTGCTGATGAAATCAGGGCTACAATTATGGCTCATGTTGTCAATCACAGCCTCACAGTGGCTGAGGCTGGTCGAAGGGTGCAGCGAAATGTTGAGAGAAGCGCTGTAAATTCAATTATTCAAACATTTTGTCAGGAGAACAGGTGTGTATAAATGGACAGTAATTCAGCACCAAACAACCTGAATTGCACTGTCATTGTGTCATACATGAAGCTTGCAGCGGGACAAGAACTTGTCATTTTTTACATTTTACATTTAGGCTTACAGCTTTACTGCATCACAGATTTAGTGTGTTTTTGTAGTGTACAGTAGTATTATAGTAAAGATTTGCCATATCTACTGTAATTCCACCCTGCACCACATAGGATTGCAAGACAACCTTGCAGAGGTGGAAGAGGGCCCCTTTGTGCAATGGCGATTGCAAACAGTGCCATAAGGCTGAGAGCTACAAAGTGCTGTTATAGAGGATGACAACATCTTTGGGAATATTGAATCTGTTTCAATTGCTACAATTAACAGAGTGCTCAGGAGAAATGAAATGAGCATCAAACAATTGTACAATGTGCCATTTGAACGGAACAGCGACTGAGTGAAGGAGATCCATCACCAGTATGTACAGGTAAAACATGTATGTGTTCTATGCATACTCTAATGTTCAGTGCTGTAAACCGTTTGCTTTGTGTAGTGTCATGCACTACACTTACATGACAGTTCTGTGTATGAGCATTTACAGTGCATACTGTACAATATATTGTCCAAAATGCATTATGTTACACAGGAAATGTTGTTATAGTTTTTGTCACTCCCTCTTCTGGAATAAAGCGTGTACTGGAGCTGGAGGCCAGGGAACTGCTACACACATTCATATACCTTGATGAGGCAGGTTTCAATCTGGCAAAAGGCAGAAGATGTGGAAGGAATTGCACTGGACAGAGAGCAACCATTGATGTCCCAAGCCAACGAAGAGGGAAAATTACTATGTGTGCAGCCATCTCAGAAAATGATGTCCTCCCTCCTGGTCCACACAACATCTGCTGTCTTTTTTAGACACTCTTTACAGAGACATAATCCCTGAGAATGAGAGGGGTCTAAATGGAGACCATCTGAATAAGCATGTTGTTCTTTGGGATAATGTCTTAGATGTCATCAGACAGTGGTTTGCAGCACATGCTAGATGCTGGTGGAATACCTTCCTCCCTACTCACCATTCCTAAATCCAATAGAGGAATTTTTCTCTTCCTGGAGGTGGAAGGGAAGATATATGACCGGCATCCACATACCCAAATGGCCTTGCTAGTGGCCACGGATGCAGCATGTGATGACATCACAGCAGAGTCCTGCAGAGGGTGGATTCACCACTCAATGAGATACTTTCCTCGCTGCATTGCAAGAGATGATATTTGCTGTGATGTAGATGAAACTATGTGGCCAGACAGAGAGGAATGTCTGAATGTGCATGAATGATTTACAGTACTATGTATGTTGTATGTTCAGTTCCAATATGTACTGCAATATTGTTTACAGTTGTACACAGCTCTACCCAAAGAGAGGTTATGTTTGTTGTAAATAAGGGTGTGTTTTTTCTTTTGCACACTGCTGTGAACAAATTAGAATTGCAAAGAGCATATGCAGTAAAAATGTGAAACATACATATTCAGTGTCTCGTACTCAGTTACCTCACTAAATACAGTAAGGTCCAACTTTACTGTAGTTTTCAAATGGCTGTGCAAATAGTATACAGTGCTGTCTTGACCATTTTCAGGTAGTATCACCAAGATCTGACTTTTTTGCATTGGATAACATTAACAGAGTAAACTGTCATAATGGAAGCATGACAAAGCCATTTGGTTATCTTGTTCATAAACAATGGTGTCAGGACTTTTCATCTTCATGACGCTGACACTTTCACTGACATGAATACCTGCTTTTGAGGAATGAGCGATCCATTTTGAGCAAGTGACATGCTTTTGCAGGTTATTGACTAGGTTTTGCAGTTTGTACTGATTGTTTTGAGAAATGCATTATCTGTTGTGCAAATAAATAGTGATGTGAGAAATGCACCAAAGCGACTGAGAAAAACTGTCATTTAAATTCATGCTTTAAAAACAGTTGTGTTTGGAAATTAAGATAAATATTGTCAGCAGTTCACAAAACACGAAGCAAAGTTGTTCAGTTCACCAATACTTGGGTTTATGAAAGATAAAACCTATGAAACTGATTATTTTGCGGTGATCTTTTCATTTTTTCCTAGAGCTGGATATATGTTTGTATATAAATCTTGGATAAAAACCTGGATAGTGCCATGTTAAAATTTTTCAGTTTCTGATACTCAACTGAAACACATTGTTAGCATATATTCATAGTCCATAAATCAAAGAATATACCACCCACAAGTGGGGAAAAAAAATGTCATGACCCTTTGTAAAAAAAAAACAAAAAAAACAACAGAAGTAAAGATCTGTATCTCAAAGCCAAATAAAAAAAAAAAAGTTAAAATAAAATAATTATCAGTCTGTGTTTTGTGTTGGGCTCCAACAAGTGGTAACAGAAGTTTGATGGTATGTTATCTCAAAAAATGTAATAAAATGTTATGAAAGCAGAGACTTGCATCATAGCCATACAGTGCAAATAATACAAATATATACACTCACACACACCAGATACCACACTGCTTACCCTGTTCAGTCCATTCCTGCCGTAGCCTGGCAACGAGGAAGATTTGGCAGCGTATGAGTCTGGAAGAATAAACATAAAACTGTGTTCATAAACAAGCAAGTACAGACCCTCACTTTATTAAGACATCCAATTCCTCTATTGTTTGTGCCGCTTGCATTTTAAATGTATGATTTTTTTGTATAGAAGAGGAGAGAAAAGTGTGTACAGCCTCTATATGATTTATTTAATCTTCAATCAAAGTGAGTAATGGGTTTTCCTGATTATACAGGAGCAATTCTTTAGACACATTGTGTTTATTTCCAAGTTTCCAAAGGAGTTTATGAGCCATGTTACTGTGCTACATCAAATGTTTTCCTATCTGTGTACCATATAATATCCAGCAAATCTTGGTCACAGTTTCCTATTATCTGTTACTGTTTATTCTTTTACGAACTGTGGGCAAAGCTTTCATGCATTAATAACAGCTCACCAACATCTTACTTACATGTTGCTGAAAGATTAGAGAAAAGGCTTATAATCAGTCGTTGTTCTCCGTGTTTCTAAAAATATCATACTGGGGAAAGATCTACTGTTACAGTAGCTGCAAGAATTCAAAGCGGCAGGATTTTTGTCACATACCGTAACTTTTGGTTTGATTCTCAGAGCTGCGATAACCATTAATAAAAAACGTCCCAAGATAATCTTGTGTAGAGATTCCCACATAGATCAGAAGCATCTGGTAGACCTTTGAGGCATAATGAACAAACATTCCACATATGGGGTTCTATGACATGCATGTTTACAAACTAGCTTGCAGGAGGATTATTATGCAACAATGATTTTTATTTTTATGTATTTATTTATTCTATTGTAAACATTAATTTTTCCTACTATTCTAGCATGATGGCCGCATCCTGGTAACCAATGGTAACCAGCAGCTTCCACATGTCCTCCAGCAGGGCCTGTGTTTCTTGTGTGCACTGCTAAAGAGGCAGCAGCAGAGGACAGCATAGTCACACAGATTCACTGAAGCATCTCTGCATCTCTAAACTACTTTCACTTCTTTACTGATGTTCCTTGTTTCAAAGTTTCATCACTGACTCCTTTGTCATTTCCTCTTCACTCGTTTCCCTCTCCTTCTTTTTCCTCTGTTCATGTGGTTTGTTTATATTTTCTTTCAGCTGCTACCTCTCCTGTTCACTTTCATGTTTAAAGGAATTAAATTGCACAGCGATGTCAGAGAGCTGGGGCAAAATACCATGATGCAGCAGAATACTGGCCAGTGTACAGCCACAGCACAGCACGAGATGCTGAACTATAATGAGTGTGTCATCTCCCACACTCTTTCAACAAGAAATGAGACAGCGTCTCATAGATTGGATGTGGTGTTAGCTGCAGAAATATAGCTGTTTCATCTAAGTGTGCTTTGATGCAAAACACAGCAAAAACTACAAGCCTAAGCACTCCATTCATCAGTGTTTTGTTGTACATGTGCTACTACATAATTACTACTGCTGCTTTCTAAATCCTCATTTGAAAGTTTATGTAATTTTTACCAACTACGATAAAAAAAAAATAAATAAAAAAAAACTTATGCTAATAGTTAAAAAGTGTAATTTTTCCTGAACAAATCTGGAAGACAAGTTGGGATGTCTGCAATGAAAGTGAGCCAAAGTAAGCAGAATGGTCCCACACTTCATTACTCTAAAGATTTAATAGCAAGTAGCAATAATAAAGACCCATCAAATAAGACTATTTCCAAAATTATAGTCAGATACAGTATAATGTTTGCTGTGTTTGCTGGTCATAAAACAGATGACGGATTCATGTCTGTGAATTCAGTATCAGTCCTTCGTCATTCATCCTCCCACCTGTAACCCATCAGATAGAGTTGTGTTTGTGTCCAAGTGTGAACCGATAATTATCTCCCACTTACAGCTCTGCTGCTGCCACAGCAGAACCAACAGGATAAAGGAGATAATGGGGAAGTTGGTTCGACGTGTCGCTGCCCTTCTTAGGCTGAACGCAGAAAATAAAACACATAGATGAAACACTCACCATTGTCGGCACTGCTGATGGACCTGGGAGCTGAGGACAGAGAGGTAGGATAGTTGTTTTAATTTCACCTGCTTCACATCCTTGAGAGACAAATCTCTGGGATCGGAAGGCATTTGTCTCAAATTTAGCAACTTTGTTATCTTTGTTATTTGCATGAAGAACTTTGGTTTCAGAAAGATTTTTCCAAAAATGATAACAGAAAGACATCAGGATAAAATGTTGCAAAAACAATAAAGAAATAAATAATTCCACTAAATAGTTTCATGTAAGTAAAAACCAGATTTATCCAAAAGACCCAACAGTGTTGAGTGTGACTATTAACCATAATGTAAGTAGATAAAACAGGTACCATAAAAATGCCATAACAAAATAAGGAAAATTTTGTCAAAAATTATATTGATCAGTGGACAAATAAGACATGGCTTAAGTAAATACTGGGATTCCTTATGTGCCATCAGTATCTGCATGAACCTCAACAGCTGGAGGTATTTGTTGGTGTTTCCCCTTCAACGTCTCCATCTGCTTTATAACACCAACTATTATTGCAGCTTGCAACTCTATTGCCTTTTGCACATGGTTCATATCAGCATCTTTGATTTCATAAACATGAGCAGACACGAGACTTTGTTCAGTCGAGTTAATAAATTTAGCACACAGTAAAAGTTTTCAGCGAAAGGGAAATAATAAATCCAGCTGCTGTGAGATATCTATAAAACATCAGCTGTGTGGAAATATGTTGCTCACACCATAAGTATGCAGGCATCACAATCAAGACCTACACATCATATGACATATAAAGCACCACTGTTCATCATGAGCTGGTTTTTGCCACTCATGTTTAAAATATAAATGTTTGTTGCACCCCCACACAGCACTTTGTAAATTTAACATACTGAATCTTGAGATTTCCATCATACATATTGTGGACACAAGAATAAAGGAATGAGACTGGGAAATGATATTTCATTTTTAAGAACAAATTTAATTTAGGGCTGTCAAAAATTATGTGTTAACGGCATTAATTAATTTGTGTAATTAAATGCACTAAAGTGTAATTAAAAGCCCCATACTTCTGTCATTTCTCTGTTATGACAGCGGGACATGGAGAAGCATGATGGAAAAGATCAGCCGGGGGGTTCTATGGATGTACTTGAGAATAAACCGAGCATTAACGAAGCAACCCATGGGAGTCTGTGGAGAATGGGGGTGTTTTAACACACACACACTTTTCCCGGTGAGAGGGTTCCACTCCCGCACTTTTCCCACATTATCTTTTAAACTTGCGATGCCCAGCCTGCGTTTTGCACCTACGTGTTTGCTCTAGAAGATCTCTGGTCATCTTCGTTTGTGCAGCAACAGCTGTCGGTGATCAGTTGATCGGCTTTTGTCTTCTTGCGTTTATGGTTCAGATGAGAAAGAGGAAACTAGCGCTTCATGATTCACGCCATCACGCATTTACCCCAAAGTGTTGTTTTTGGCAGGACCTTCTCTTAAAAAAGTAGCTGACAAAAGGAAGAAGCTGTAGAACAGATTTATACTTCAGCTATGCAGGTGTGGGTCTAGAAAAGTTCTGATGGGGGCCGGGCAGGAGCACTGACCAGGAAAAGGGAGCACAAATGAGACCTATTTTTAGGTCTAAATTTTATTCAATATTGAACTGATTATTACAACTAAAGTGATCATCTAATGTAAAAAAAGTGAAGAAAAACTTGTAAAACAAACAGCCCATGATCTATTTTATCAACAGTTGTTTACTTTGGGTGATGCTGCTGTAGGACTTTTATCACTCAATGATAAAAGGAAAAACATGTTTGTATCCAGTTTTATCAGAGTTTCTTCATCAATGTTGGCTGTTTAACTTCAGTCACCACTTCTGGTGGTTTTATAACAGATATTATACCATGGTCTGGGTGAATACTCTATTCTGATTGGCTGGAGGGTGTCCATTAAAAAGTGATAATGGACACCTATAAAAGAAGTTCCGGTGAAATAGCCTCATTGCTGTAAATTATTGTGCTGGCTAAACTCTATTGTATAACCGTAGCAACAGAAACTCAGACGCCAGGCTGGGAGCACGCCTGAGTCTGTGACGGTGCATCACTGTGAAAGCAGTTGCAGGCTTATTGGACTCCGTCAGTCCAGGAGAGGCGAGAATGGAACAACATTTTATCATCCCGCAACGTCCCAACCAGCAGTGGTCAGGATCCACAAACGTTAAATCTCCGTCCTTCAAACGCCACTATGGACATGCCAGTATCTTTATGAAATGTCACGATCAACGGCAATGTTGCATTTAATTTTAAATTGGTCGTCACCTGTCTTTCTTTCTTGATTACCTTACTTACTTGCTTGATACATAGTGAATGATGGATAACATTATACAAATGATTTAGGATAGACTTACTTGCTTGATACACATTTAATGATCAGAGTGAATGGTGGATAATATTTCTTGCAATAAAAAAAAATTTAGGAAACAATGGGCTTTGTTTGAAACAAAATGTTGCATCATCCTCTGGACACACGCAAGCTGTAAGAGTTGCACCCGCCCCCTGAAATGATACTTTGTATCACGTAACATAACGTTAAGCAATCATCTTCCTTCCTGTCACGGTGGTTGCCTATAGTCGGAATCTCCCAGCTGTCCCTGAAGGCATCCTTCCTCCAGTGCGCTCCTGATTATTGATGCGCTCCACCTGCACTGCGTGCTTTATATACCAGTGCACAACACCACTCCTTTGCCAGATCGTCTTGGTTAACTCCCTGCACGTTTCCAGCCCTGAATTCTGCCTGCCTGCCTGTTTTTGACCTCTGACCCGTTTCTGACCTGGATATTGGATTTTTGCCTGTCCCCTGTCTGGTAACTCTGATCTTCTGTTATTTGACCCAGCTGATAATCTGACCCCTGGACTGTCTATTTGGATTTGGATTTGGATTTGGATGTGGATTTGGATTTGGATGTGGATTTGGATTTGGATTTGGATGTGGATTTGGATTTGGATTTGGATGTGGATTTGGAATTGGATTTGGATGTGGATTTGGATCTTGGATTCGCAACCTGTTCTCTCTCTCTCTTCCGCTGGAGGAACCATCCGGACCCCCTCCCCTTCTTTGAACACATACCCAACTCAAAGTCTCAGTATAACCATCATCTTCCCTTGCTAACCCATCCTGTTTCAGCAGCCCCGACAGACGCAGCGGATCTCCTCTCTGTTATGCAATACAGGAATTCTACCGGCTCGCTCCAACTTCTCCCGCCGGTACGTAATCATCTGTATTCATAAATCCCCATTTTGTCACCTGTTCTCACCTTGGCTCTCCTATTCTCGCAGGCTAGTGAGCAGCGAGACCAGACCTGGTTTTTCCTGGAAGCAATTCACAACTCTACAATAAATCTGTTTCCTATCCAATCCTCTGTCCTGACACTTATTGTGGTCCAGTTTGCTAAAACCATTACACCTTCCCTCCACTGATCAGGTCTAATATAACAGCTGCGGCCGACCGAGCTGCAGGTTCTGTGTCAGAGCCGGTTGCCTTGACAACGCGTCACAACTAAATAGTCTACTCACCTGCTTCTTGAGAATAACTTAGGATTTGAACGGTAAAAAACAACATTAATGTAACAATAATTGATTTAATATTTCTTTCTTTCGTAAGTGACCGTGGTATAAGTGGGATAATACACTTCAAGGTGTCTACTACCATAAATTAATGGACTTCACGTTGGATGGTTCACACCTCCGTGTCATCCATTAATTTATGATAATGGACACCTCGTTGGGCATTATCCCTTACTTATCACCATGAAGACAGTTGGTGAGATGATGATATATGAATTCTGTATTGTGATCTAGAACATGGAAGAGATGATTTAGAACAACATCTAGAAGTACATTGCATGCTGCATTTACTGACCCTTGGATATCTGATCATGATTGATTACTTTGAAAGCTGTGATTAGCCTGATTAAAAATTTTACTCATTTGACAGCCCTAATTTAATTATATGCATATAAAACACTGACAATGCCAACTTGTTGATGTTTATAAGACTCTGTGTCTACTACATTCCTCTTAAAGGTATTGGATTCATTTCAGAAGTGAATGACCGTGAGGTTGCACATGAAAAGCATAGATTTGCTTTCTGGGGAGGCAGACATCAGGGATCAAGCCACTAATCTTCACACTGCAGAAAGATTGTTCTACTGCACAAAAACCAAGAGACCTCTGACATTGACTTGATATCTAACCTCTAACCTCTGAACCTCTGATGTAAGCAGGTTCAGAAAATGGATCATAACAATGTGGTCTCCAGTGACTACATTTAATTAATGCTGGACATGATTTAACAAAGAAAGATTGCAAACATTTTATTTACAATGAATTTGTCCCTAACAGGAACAATTGCACCTGATCCAAATGTTTCATGACTGAAATTAGTTCATGATTGAATTGGATTTCTTATTTTAAGTAACCAAAAGGAGCTGTGACTGCTTCCATCACTTTTATGGCTTCCTCTGAAAACCAGATGAGTGGATACCTGTCAGGATTTGTGGCCAGTAGGATAATAGCAGATACCATAAAACCCACAATGATTACACACACCTCTCTGCTTGTGGCTCTGCTGTTCACTGAGTTAATTTCTTACTCCCTCCCTGCTCACTGCTCTCTAACCCTGATTTACCTCCAGGACTTCATGTCATACATCTTCTCTGAGCAGCCCCAAATTGCTTTAGCTTCTTAGTCTCTCGCTCTCCGTTACATCTAATGCACTTTCTATCATGTTCACTCTCTGCCTCTTTTGTTATAACACCCATCCTCTGTTATTCCCATCTGGCTTCCACCTACAACAAACTCTCACTCTCCCTTTTCATTCTCTATAAGTCTCCCCATGTCTGCCTCACTCTTACAAGCTGCTGAAGGCAAAGAGGAAAGTGTTCAGTGAAGGAGTTGATACGAAATCTGAACACCCCACCTTTTTTATTGCTTGGTCAGCATCACAACATGACTCACTCATTCTTTCTGCCATGAAGTGCCTATAAATTATTATATTTATTATTGCTTCTAATTAATTTAACCTTGTATATTAATGCCATAGGTTTGTTAAGGTTTAGGGAAATAAACAACTTGGTAAGATTAGTAATGCAATGAAGTAGGTGTGTCAACAGACTCTTTTATTTGAGGAATATTAAGACTGTATGTGTGTGGCCACTGGGCTTTATGGAGTTAAATATTATGTCCACCATCGTAGTTTTAAAACACCAGTTTAGAAGAATTCTGGTTTAATGAATTAAGGCATTGTAAAATGTTAAATTTTGACCTGATGAAGATGTTTTGAGAAAATTTGATTTAACACACATTATAATTCACCCTAATGGAAAGAAAAGTCAAATTCAGTAGGAACCAGTCCAATAGCTGTTGGGATGTTTTACACAAAATCATATATTTCAACATCCTTGTATCATTGAGTGAGGGTCAACAGATCACCAAAAATCAGAAGAATATATAACCTGGATGAATGCATCTACAAAAAGAGGACTAAAGGTTAAACATGACATAGAAAAAAATTTGTTCATGCACTTGTTTTCTGTAGACTTGACCTGATCATATTTGACCATCTGCCTTGAGGCCTGTGCCCTAATCTGCCCCATCCTAACAATTTTTAAAGTAAAAAAGCAAAAAAAAAAAAAAAATAAAAATTTGAAAAAAAAAGAAAAAATGACAGGCCTGACACTTACAGCCGTTAAGGGAGCTATATTCCAGGCTGTTCAGTGCCTCCTTGCTGTTACACCGGGAACTCCGTCTGCTCCCCCACTGGTCATTGTCAAACCGACCTGATCGAGCTTTCATCTCTTCCTTTAGAATCATCCTGCCAATTCCCTGCAGGTGGGGGTGGGGATGGGGTTAATCAGAAGGGAGGAATAAAAAAAATAGTTAAAGGGATGAGAGGTGAAGGTGTAAAAGGAAAGATAGATGGAGCAATAAGATTTGAGTTGATGGATGATGATGGCACATGGCAGAATGAGAGGAAATGTGATGGTTGTAATTGAAGGAAAGAGGGAGAGAAGACCACAAGAGCATCACTTTGTGTCATGTCCAGTGGGTGAGGTTGGAAAAAAGCATTTAATTAACAGGCTCATTAAATATTAACACTCACTTAAATTATAAAAAGGAAGAAACAGGATGATGTTTTCCTCTCTTACCCTGTTTATATTATGATTCCATCCATCCTCCTCTCCTCCAGATGAAAACCTTCTCACCCTGGAGACTAGACAGAAAAAGATGGAGAGAGTGACAGGGAAATGGGGGGGGGGGGTAAAAGAGAGCAAGTGAGAAGAACGAAGAAGTGAACATCAAAGCCCATTTCTGCATTTGGAAGTTCACTTTTAAAATCTCTCATTGAGCCCTGTAGGTACTCTGAGGTAAAGCACATGAACATACCCTCATATATTTCTGCAGTGGGTATTTTCAGTGTAAAAAAAAGAAAGTGTTAAATAGAGTACCTTTTGGAGAGCCAGTATAGGGATAGTAGTTGGAATCCGTGTGATAATTGATGAGATTTTCATTGGTCTTAGTTTTATTTGCTGAAGGAGAGGCAGATACGTCTGATGGAAAAATAATCAGAGAGGAAAAAAAAAAGGATTTTTACAAGAAGAACATATTTTTATTAATGACATACTTTAAACATTTTACTTTTGATTTTAAACGTTTTTTGCCAAAGAATTTCAGGGTGATTTCCAGGCTCAAAATCTTTTTTTTTTTTTTGAGTTGATTGTTCATTTCTAAATATTTCTCTGACCAGCATGAGTGTAAAGCCTTTTTTTTAACGAATCCATGAAAAACAAGATGACAACAAAGAGCAATTACACACAAAGAGGGAAGAGCACAGCATGGGAGAAGAATGGAGGAGCAAAGAGGAGGCACATAAAACAATAAAGGAACAGGTAACGGAAAGGAGGTCAGATAAAATATGATGCACAATTTCTCATTCAGCTAACTTGTTGGGGGTGTTGCAACAACACTGACAGTGGAAAAAAGTAGGCAGTGATATGAAATATGCAAAAGATTTAAACATGTTGCCCAAATATTGTTCAGCTATAATATCTGATATAAGTTTATAGGTACGGTCATTCACAACCCATGTTGGATATGTTTTCTGGTTTTGATCTTTTTCTGTTTACTTTGTTTCATTTTTTGTCACTGAGAAGATGTCGTCATTCTCTCTTGTCCTCAGCTTGTCACACCCGCATGGCTAAATTATTATGTTCTTCTCTCAGTTTCTTTGCAATATAACTAAATAAGATACCTATTTGAGGTTGTGGGAAGTATTATGAGTTAATAATTTTATCACCATCAGCTCATCCCTTGCTGTACTGGTTTTAAACACAGGAGGTACCCCTAAAGTGTCACTTTTGGACATACAGTCTGAGCTGGTAATATAACAGTCCGAGGATGTGTTGTCATATCAACGAGGAGGATGTTGGCAAAACTTTCCCCATACTTAACACTTCTCTATTGTTTTTACTTTTGTTACAGTCATTTAATGTCAAGGTTGGAGAAGGGTCAATCTGCCCCCTGTGCATCAGAGTAAAGGCGTTCTCCAAACACTGGAAGCTGAAACAAAGAGCAGAATTGACTGATGGGGCAAGATAATGAGTTGTTTAAGGATTAATCTAACCTGCAGCAGATGGTGGAAATTTTTGCAAATCAGGTAAGATCTGAAGGATAATTGAAGCTAACTGAAACTTAGAATAAGGACAACAGAAGAGTGAATCTTTAGCATCTAACACAACTCAAACCATTAAATTGTAAAACCAGTTCAACAATACTTAGCAGATTACATGAACCATGTTCTAACATGGATCTTCCTCAGCTGAGCAAATGTAGAGAGAAACTGAATAATTGCATGATTTAAAAACAATGCAGTCCAAAAATAAATAACAAAGATTTTGTTCAAGCTGATTTGACATTTTTCTGACTTGAGTTGATTTAAATGTTGGACTCTTCCTTGACTCTCTAACAGAAGATTATACTGACTACTGCAGATAAGACACCGATGCACATAAGAACAGAAAACTTTAAAAAACTGAAACAGGAAATATCTTTTAAAGACATATGAAATATTTTTTATTTTTACTTGCAGCCAGCTCTGAATGTCTCATATATTATCACACTAATATGCAGCTGATAATGTTAATTTGCCATAACATGAAAACTGCTTTGTAACATGATTCATGCTTGAAATTTAAATTCAAATGTATGACCCAAATCACAGATTGCTCGCTCAGACTGAGGAGATGGGGTTTGTCAGCATTTTGTAGCTCAGCGTAAATCATGCACAGGTCTTTCAAAGGAACTGTAACTCTGTAGGACCTGCCACCTGTGCACTGATGGATCACCTGCCCACTCAGTATTTGGCATTGCTTCTCTAATTTGACTTCAACTCTTGAATCACCAGCGAAATCTGTTATCTGATTTTTGACGTGAGAACAGCTATCAATCCTTAAGCCCCCACCCAAGACCCTGCTTCTCTTTAGCTTTGTATAGTTAAGTACAATTTATTGTATATGCACTATATTGCTGCATCAGCATGATCATAATTATGAATGAATGCTGCTTTCCACACCTCGTCTCAGGACATCTTGAAGTTCTAATTCAGACACAGAAATCTCACTTTTACATGTTAAAAATCTCAGCACAGAATGATTTTTACATATAACATTTTACATCATTAGTGGTAAAAGCTAAGTACATTATCAAAGTGAATATGGGGGAGCAAAAACACTCATATGATGACATTGACAGACACAATAAATAAAGACAGACTGCCAGAAAAAGGTCAGCATTCCTAACTTTCTTGGTGTCTTTCCATAGTCAGCTTTACAGACAAAATATCTTACTGTAAATGACTTTTATTACTGGGCATGTTGTTTTAATCAGGCAATAATTCAAAGCAGTAAATCATCAAACTCTTGAATAATTTGCTGTGGTATGTTTGCTGATAAATGTTTTTTTTTTTTTTTTAATGATTATCAACTATGAGGTAGTGTTTAACTCAACTAGATGAGCGGCCACCTCGAATACAGAGGCTACAGCTTCTTAGCACAGCTAGCCCAGGTTTGAATCACAGCTTGGGCCACTTTGCTGCACGTCATTCCCTGCTCACTCTGACCCCCTTCCCTGTCAAATTAATGTCAATTAAAGGCCACAAGGGCCTAAAATAAATTATTATCAGCTAATTTTAAGTTAATGGCAAACCACTGCAGACCTGGTACACTCTATGCCATTTTTAAACCCAGTGTAGCCATCACCTCTTCTACATTAATAAAGATAGAAACAGAAATGAAGAATCACAGTCTCAGATAAATTTTCAAATATGATCTTTAATTCAGATCATCCAATTGAACTCTTGAATGGAAAATGGGCAGTGGTAAATTGTGGCTGAATCAAGTCTGTGCAGCCTTTCAGGAGAATATTTTTACTGATTACTTCCCCTCTAGGAGCATTTAGTGGGCGAGTGAATGCCATCAAAAGCACAAGGCTTCCACAGACAGAAAGGTGACAAAAATAAATAAATGAATAAAAAATAAAACTGCTTAGAACCTTTAAATATTTCATTAAGTTAGTCAAACAGATTTTGAACAAAGAGTGTACAAAGCTACTGGCTGGATGGACATGGCAAGGGTTTGACCAACCTTGTCTCTTGTAGATGGGAGGTTTCCTGTAGATGTTGGCTTCATCAGAAGCTGTGAACAGAAACAAAACTATAGTTAGTCGGATAAAGTGAAAGAAAATTTAAAAAGGACAGTAATAGGGGACGAAAATTGATTCATCCCACCAAAATTGGCTGTATACATAAACAGTCTTCTGAATCATAAAGCTGACAACACAAGCATTAAATGGGTGTAGCAGGGGTGGTGATGTGCATCCAGACAACCTGACTGACATGCAGAGAGGCTGATTAATACAGCTTCGTAAGTTTTATACAAAAGGAGAAGCAGATGGCACAGGAGTTAAGAGGCTTGATGAGAGCTATTCAAGGGTGGAGGAAAGAGGGAAGCAGGGTAACATGAAGAGGGAGAAACTGAGAAAAGACAGAAATGCATTTTGTAGCTCTTATTTGCTGATACTGATTGCTTGAAAGCACCAGAGGCATATGCCACTGTAAGTAAAAATAGTTTATGCTCTGCCATATAAAACAAATAGAAAAATATAGTAAAATATATTTATCTATAATTCCTGGCCACCGATCCGACTGAGCTGGAAGTTTGAGTCCCAGTGGGCCATCCAAGCTAAATCTGTATGCCCTTGTAGTATCGGGAGGTACTTTCGATAAAAGCATGTGCCAAATATATTTTGCTCAAAAAGCATGAAGAGCTGGCAAAGGAAAACTTTAAAAAAAAGAAAAAGAGCAACAAAGGGAAAGCCGCATTGATAAATAGACTGAGGGCAGGCGGAAGGAATGCTGGAGGGGAAAAGGAACAGCTTGCAGTGAAAAGATGAAGCCCTTTAAAAGACAGGAAACCAGGAAACATTCAGGGTGGAAGTGGGTATTCAACTGACCAAATAGTGGGTTAGTGCACTTATGAAATAAAGTGAGTCTGCATAAGTTGTTTGATAAAAGTGGTCATCCAGAAAAGCTGCAGATCAGCAAGATAAACCCGATTCTCCACTAGAGAACACAGAGGAGGATAGTCTCATTCACATAGGTGTGAAAACTAAAGTGGGGCGTTGTGTTCTTATATCTTTATGAAAGTAAACGTCTGAAAACTAAGATGGCTTTGTTTTTTAATTTGGCATTTAGAACAAAAATAACAGATAACAGACCCCCCTGTTTACAACAATCCCAGCACAAATAGCACAGTATCTATCACAGCTGAGCAGACTGGGATGTGGCGTCCAATCATGTTTTCACTGTAAGTTGCTCTCTAGTTTGTAGAAGTATACTAGTCAAAAGTTAAATACAGCACCATTCATTTCTGTTTTCACAGCAACAATATACATTGCTAGTGGCCCTCTAAAAACAGTATGGATCAGGCTCTGACTGCAACTGCATTAGAATAAATCAAAAGAAAAAAAGGTTCAGACATGGCTATGAGGATTACACAATAGTATGTATGTTTTTAAGTTCATGATAGTAGATGAGTGTAATATAATCATACATTGTTTTTGGTGTGTCTTGTTTATTTGGTGGGCCAGAAACATTTTTGTAGAAATGTGGAAAATACAGTTTCATTTTTGTGTTTTGACAGCTTGGTTTGTCTTTAAAAGTGATTCAAAACCAGAAATATTCTGTTTAAAATTATCCAAAAAATACAGAAATTGGAATCATCATATCATAATAGTTAATGGATTAATTGCTAAAGATGATGAAAGCACGTTGTGTTTGTATATCTGGAGGTAGAAGAACAGCTATTTGGCTGTAAGATGCAGATGTTGGTCAGAGTTGTGTCAAAGATTTCAAATGAATAGTAGAACATTTGATGATTACTGGGTAGATGAAGACAATAAGCAGTCTGCTATTATAATTAACGAGGTAAAGGAGCATTTTATAAATTTTTGGGTTGTGGTTTGAACTGCCAAGGGGGTTATTTGGATTAGTTCAGGTCAGGGGTTGGGGCAGTGAATGACAGCCTACCTGGCACATGGAAATGCTTGGGGGCTTGAAAGGTGGAGGTGGTGGGTGTAGAACACCTGGGTTCTGGCTGACTGTAATAAGGTGAACTCCTGCCACTCTCTGCAGTCAGGCCAGGCAAGCACAGTGAGACAAACCAAAGCACAAATGGCCCATGTCCCCAAACAGAAAGACAGACAGGCAAATGAAGGACACACTGACTGATAACCTGATACATTATATGAATGCATACTTGTGTGTATGTGTGATTCAGAAATCACTTCACACTTCGCTCCACTTGCTATAAGCTTGTACAGTACAAATTTCTAATTAGGAACCTTTAATGTTCTATGTTTGTGAGTCTTTGCATGAGTAGGCACATTACCAGGGAGATAATAATGCAGTGGGGATCCTCCGTGGCGACTGAGTGTAGGCGAGTCGGTGAAGGCAGAGCTAGAGGAACGCCTGGTTCTCAGCTCCACACCATCCAAGAGATCCTAAGAATAAACAGAAAAGAGACAATCTTATTCTCCCAACTTTCTCTCCAAGACACTTTCATACATGTAAATAAAACTAAAATCACTGAAGAGATGTTTCATTTTAGTTTTGATGGTGATTTTACCAGATGACTCAGGACTCAGAGCAGGACAAGAATGATGAAATGCTTGAAAGAGTGGCTAAATATTATTGTATAACTTCATATTTTTATATATTTTTTTCATTGTTTGACAAAAGAAACAGAAAAAAAATGTGAATGAGAGAAGATTTGTTGGGAATCTAGATGTGTAAATATATGGTATATGTAAGCATAGAGAGTAGGAGAGAAGCAAATAGGTGTAGATGCCAGACAGAATACCAGCCCTGATGTTGGTTTTGCACCCCCTCAAACACCCTACCCAACCTCACAGCAACCTGAGGTCATAACTTCAAAGTCCTGTGAAAAATATTTTAAGTCATTTTCCCATTTCATTCATCTTTTACAGGAAGGTGTACAAAATTATTAAAACAGCTCCTGGACCGTCTCAAGTGCCCACTGTTTTAGCTTCTAAGCTTTCTAGTCTTCAGCTTGGGACTACTGCCCACAGATGTTTAGCTGTTTTTTTTTTCTTCTTCTCAACCAGAACCAACAATCTTCTTCTCCACCCCTTTAAGCATTCCCTTGATACATTAAGCCGTCTGGCTCCCTTTACCTCTATGCCCTTAATTAAACTGATTTTCCTATAAAGCCCCCAGTCTTTTTACCTTCACTGAGCAGAGCCTTTTGCTAATCTTATGCTTCATGTAAACTGTGCTATCAACACAGTCCCGTGGCTGTTTTGGCTGAGTGTCCAACATCTTTCCTTAAACTGTTGTCTGATGATTTTGAGCACAGATGGAAATAACTAGCTCACACTCACTCCAAATAACCTAACATGCATGTCTTTGAAATGTGGGGGGGTCTGCTGAAGTACCCAGGAGCCCACGCATACACGGTGAGATCATGCAAACTCCACAAAGAAAGGTCTGGCTATATTGTCGGAACCTTTTTTCAGCCCTGCTAAAACCTATGGCCACATCTTTCTCACCCCATGTGAAATTTGTGAGGCTTATAAGATGTCATGGATTACCTGCTTTCAGGCATGAAGCAGTTTCCAGGAGTTCTCCCAGTATTACTCAACTCAACAACTCTCATTGTGCAGTCTGTCCACTGCTCCTGTGCAACAGCCTTTAATTTTTACTCTTCTTCCTCGATCAAGGTCATTTTAAGCCAATGCCCTTCCTCTTCTTCTCACTTGGCCTGTTTGTCAATTCCTAAGAGACCTGCATTTTCTGTCTTCACTTTTGTGAAGCTGAAGTTTCCGTTCTTCTCAGCCTCTAGTCAACACGCAGGCATGAAAATCCATATTCTCCTTCCAATTCAGAAGAGTCCTTTAACACCATCATAATCTATGATGGTGATGGTCGATTTCAGGGGAACTGAATTCCACCAGTAAAGCTTTACTGATAAAAAGGACTGAGGGGCCCTAAACCCAGTGAATAACTCATGCTCTTTGTTTATACAATAGTACATGTGAACTGTGTATTCCTCTTTGTTCTGCATTCCCTTCTTTGGAGTAAAACAAACTGATTCATTAGACAGAAAAGGAGGACTGCAGGATGGAGTACTTACATGTGAGTATGGTGATAGGGAGCCCAATGACTGGATAAGAACAAGAGGAACAGAAAATATTTAGTTTTTCAGTATCAGAGTTATATGGTCAGTTTCCTTCTGCTTGAGTTCTGCTGTGTATTACCTGTCCACAACTGTATCTCTCCAGCGTGTCATTTGATAGGTGTGTGTGTGCATGGTCAGCCTGATAAGGAATAATATCTGGTTGCTGAATGTCATATATGGCTTTGACCCTGGGCAGAGCTGCCAAATGCTTGTAGTTCAAAACATCGCTGTCAGCCTTAGACTGGAAGCGAGACACAAGAGGACACACAAACACACTAAATAGTTGTTAATTAATAATAAAAGAAAAAAAATTTTTAAATCAAAGTTTGAAGAACTATAATAAAAGTATATTTAAAAGCTTTAGATATATAGGGATGTGGGGTGACAGTGGTGAGACAGACAGAAGTGTTAGCTTTCAGGGTCTGTTAACGCTTCTGTGTATATAGGTTAAATACTTGAATGACAACTGTGGCAGTGACAGCTGAGGATGTAACCATGGTTACAGCTACTCACGCAGATGAGGCGGTGAGGTGAGCCGAGGAGAGGTGACGAGCCTGGAGGAGAAACAGACGCCGTCTCTGAGGTTCGTCTCAGCTGGTGGATCAAACATTAGACCCAGAGTAAGAATATGAAGGAAGTTTGCTTCAATACTGCTGTCAGTGATGAGTTGGGATTTAATTTCATCTGGTAATAAAGTTTATAGCAGAAATACAGCTTGGTTGTTGATTTATCCTATTTTTCATCCTATTTAGCTTTAAAGAACTGTCAAACAGTTGGAGTCCTAGACGTATTCATCTCAGCAGCATTTATTCTTTATTAAACTCTGGAGATTTTTTAAAAATACAAACTTATTTTATATATTCTGTCATAAAAAGATATATTTAAAGTAACTAAAATGATTAAATATTACTTATTAAAGTAAAAGAAATAAGTTTAGACAACAAACTGAGGCAACTGCTTGCTTTAAGAGTCAGTGCGCTAGTTGTGGAACCACTTCAATTAATTTCTAGAAATGATATGCATTCACTAAAAGTATAACATCAATATAGCACACGGCATAATTAAAACTACATGAATAACAATTTTTTGTTTGCTTATGACTCATAAAATGCCACCAGATTTAGTTCATTTCAGATGGAAAACAGTAAAAGAAGACAAAGGCAGTCAAGGAATGAGTTTCTTTAAATTCAAAGAACACAGTACTGCGGCTTGTAAACAAAAAATGAGGCTAAAAAACACAGAAACAGAAAGAGTGAGAGACGAGCTGCGAACTGCAGCTACTTTGAGTAACACTCACCCTCAGTTTTCTCTCCAGTCGAGCTGCTTCTTTACACATGGGGTGCCAAACCTCTGAACCTGTCCACACACAGAGAAACACACAGTTTTGCCTTATTTTACTTTGTTTATTGTTTGTGGGCAGCAATCATACAGCTTCATGAGATCCTATGAAAGGCGTAGCAGCATCTTTCAAGTATCTCTACATCAATTAGCAAAACAGACAGGGTCTATGAATGGTGTTTGCCTGATCTGGGAACAGAGGATTTAGTTCTTTTGGTCTCCCCACATAGATAAACAGTGAAAGAATTTTTAGCTGTGCAAACAGCAAATGGCTTTAAGAAGCCATATTTGTACACCCCTTTGTTCAAACTCTAATATCTCGACAACTATTGGATGGGCATAAGATTCTGTGGATTCATTTCTCCTAAAATATTAGCCATGGTTATGACCTTACATAATTTTCAATTTGGTTATTGCTTTGATTCTTGGATAAACACATCACCTCTCTTCATTTAGTGTTCTGTATTCTCTTTGACATCAGTTGGTATGTGTCACCATATTTACACAGGAATCTTAAACTTGCTTAACATCAGCATATTAGCTTAATTGCTCTGTGCATATTAGCATGCTAATTTAACTCTGGCTTGGCACAGCACAGTGTGGAATGCATCAATAATTAGTGAACACGTAAGTGCAGTGATCTTTTTCAATGTAGTACAGGAATTCGGCCTTCAAGTCCACCCTCACATGGGCTTTTGTGTTCTACCGTAAGTCACTCTTTTCAACTATATATGGTGTGATTGATTTTTAAATCATTGTTGGTACAGTTCTCTTGTTTATTACCCTCATCACCTGCATTGCACATTGGACCAAACCTTTTTTTTCATAATCTTTCACCTTGGAATAATAGGAGGTACTTTTTGCATCCAGTCTTATGGTAAAGGTGCTAATAAATGGGTAGTGTGTGTTTTGTGAGTTCGAAGTAAAACACAAGTAAAAGCAGCAAATAAGAGATTAAGTCTTATTTTCAAACTTCATGAATGTAAAGTGAGGATTTCTTGGATTAAGATTTTTTTAAAAGCAGCATATGATTTCAAATTTAATTTTCCATTATTTCATAAAAGTTAAAGATGTTCTAAAATGTTTCATAGGCTACAGTTTCCAGCTTCACAACGGGTGCAGTTGACATTCAGATATTTTAAAGTAGCTACCCCAGATGAAGCATATTGAAGGCAACAGCATGAGCTGGGGACTGCAAAACATTTCTTGGAGATTTCATCCACAGCGGAGCTGCCATAAGCAAACTGTTGATGTTTTTACCTTAAACAGAGAAACACGCCATTTTTGCACTGAGTGGATTATTGACCTAAATACAGAGCTTAGTATTGTTTTTACATGATTTTCCACAGTGCAAGCATTGAATACTTGGCTAAATTACTCAATAAGGAAATTCAGCTTTAATGGTAGCACCCCTTTATCAGTTCAAAAGCCCAAGAAAGGAACAGAGAGGAACAAAGATGATGGCAAAAAAGTCAGAAAGTAAAGTATTGAAATATTGTGGTACACAATAAAGCGTGTCGGTATTCTTACTTATTTAGCAAACCTGTACCTGAGATTGCAAAATTGTTTTTCTTTATTTAAATGGAAATTAACAGAAAAAAATGTGAACATTAGGAGAATAGCATCTGACAGAAAAGATGAATAAGGTTGCCTGAGAGGAACGAGTGAGGCAGAGAAACAAAAAGCAGAGGATGACCTGCAGATAACAGAAGAAAGAGGAAATGAACCAAGGCTATTAGATCTTATTCAAAACAATAAAGTACTAATGCCAGGATGTTATACCCATGTAGATCTGATAGTGATGATGACATTAATATATCCACTCAGTACATACACATTCACACACACACTCGCATGCAAATGTATCATTTCCTTGGACCTTGGAGCCATTCAGGCCAGCAGAATGGACTCGGTTAGATGATCATGACTCTAATATACAACCACCATCAACACCATCAATCTGACCTGCACAGACATGCACACACATGCACACACACACCCACACATAGGCACAAACAACCCCAGATGCCAAGTATAGTCAGCAAGCAGACACAGTCTCTCACAAACCCGCACACAAAATCAATACTGTAGACAGAAAGCATGCGTGGTGATTCACTGCACCCCCGTTCCACCCACTCTCCTCAACTCCACTGGCAAACAGATGTGCGGCCTTGAGATCCTTTAACTCCTGGATGAGGAGAAATAACATTTTGCAAAGAACAGGAATTCAGTCACAGACTTACTGGAATATTATTTTGTGCCTGAAGTTAGTCAAACATTTCCTATAGAAACATGACCTTTCTATGTTTTTCTACACACAGATACTGTGTATTGTCACAGATAAAAGACCCTTTTTCTTTTGTTTTTACTTTATCTGAAACACTTTTGACAATGACTATATAAAATAACATATTTTTTTATCTGTTTGCTGGATAATTTTTCCAAGGACATGAACTTATGGCTAATGCTGTCACTTAGATCTGTACAAGTATGTCAGCTTCCCTTCACTGAGTAAAACAAGAGAGACTGTTAAGCCTACGTTACTACATAGATGTGGGAGTGTTCCCTTTAGATACTTGTATTTGATTTTGACTGACAAAAATATCCTTTTTGGCACTACTGATCAGTCATCTGTGGCCAAAAGAACAACACAGCTTGCAGAAATCATCTTCTTCTTGTTGAGTCAAACTCTGCAACTATAAGTGTTATCAAATCAAGCCCGCTGATTATTTTGGTGGATAAATATAGATTTTAATGGCGTATATTTAGCTGATTAATCTGGAGAAGAAAATTCTGAGCACTGAATATTTCAGCTTACTTTAATAATAGCATTATTAGAAGCAATAAATTAACTGGTTACTTTTAAGATGTGCTTGGTTTTTTAGGACATGTTATTTGTCAAAAAAGATTTAAAGTAACTTGTGTGCAGAAGTCAGTCTACACACAGCAACATCATGATCAAATTTACCCTCTTTAGATTAATAAAACTGTAAATAATCAGAACTTAATATGAAAGTTATATCATACATGACATCTCAATATATTTTGTACAGTTTGTAGACCAACTACTGCTCATGTGTCTGATCAAGAAATAAGCACAGTGAATGGATTTCAATCTGCAGGAACAGACAAACTGAGCAAACAATGGTGAAGCCACTATTAGTAATATATGGACTTAAATAAAATGTTTCATGCTATATGCTGGAAAGGTATTGAAGTATCTTATTCTCAGCATTTCATAATTAGAACTGATTAAAAGTACATAGATTGGGATTATATGTCGTTGCAGCTTAAGCAGAGTGCAAAGAGTAGTGAATTTTAGACTCCATGTATAGACAGGCTGCCAGAGGTATTACCATATAAGGTTCTTAGTCTCCTAGGTGACCTAGAGACTGGACGTCAGCACCCCAACCTCCTATATGTAAACATATGTGTTTTCACATGTTTGGTCAACTTAGGACTAAGAAATGTCTTTGTCTTAAAGGTATATAAGGATGCCACACACATGTGGTTTGGGGATTCTCAAAATTTGGCCAGAGACCTCACAGAGACACATATCTGTTTAAGATCTCCCTTCTTGTAATAAACCATCATAAAGACATCATATCACAGAAATGACCATGAAGACACCAACGACACCAAAAGAAGAAACAACAGTATGGCACTGAGAGGAGAGGAGAAGTTGTCAACCGTATGATGGCTTTACAAAACTACAGAATGTTATCAAAGACAATAAACTACAAAATGCCGTCACAAACTATTCTTCCACATCACCTACTTCCACAAAATAAACATCAGTATCAGAAAATAAAGGGAAAGGACATGAGATCTAGAATGAATGTAAAACCTGAGCAAACCTGCCATAGGTTTTCAGACGTCGCAGTAATAAATGGAGTGGTGATCAGTGTGAGGAAGAACACAAAACAAGTTGCCTTGGTTGTGTTGTTACTTCTTCATATTGATGACTATTGGTTATATTTCTCCTTTAGAAACAGCTGATATTTCATTCTATCAGTCACGTAAATGAAACTTGTGTTATGGCATAACTTAGTTTAAAAAGATGTTTCTTATGTGCACTGATTTTTTCAACCAGGCAGCTACAGAAGCTTAAGATTTAGCTGATTTTTCCAAAATATAATTTCAGTGTACTGACATTTTTTTCATTCGTTCCATCTGTTTTATGAATGAATGTTGAGATAAAACATCCATAATCAGTAAATAAAATAGTAATTCATCTCCACCAAATGCACACGGAATTAAACGTCTACACACATGCACACCATTTCTTATTCCAGCCACGCATCATGAGATTGATTGCAAGGATGTGTGTGCACGAGTTGTGTGTGCAATTGTTAGTGTGCATGTGTGTGTGTCCTAATTGAGTGCATCTCATGAGGGTGATTGCTCAACCTTTCTACATGTCTGAAGTCATCAAAAGGAGTGAATGTAACCTTGGGGCAGCTCACAGGAGCTCAGCACACACATACATATAACCACAAACACATCTGCAAACACACCTGCATTTAAACGTAGCTACACAAATGTGACTACATGCATTAAACTAGATGCACAGAAAATGATGGGTGCATTTACAGGTATAGATCAAAACCACATTTTCACTTTCTCATCAACACACACACTTCAAGTCCAAAATGCAAATGGTAAGTTTTACTGGTGGCTCTGAGAGGGAGAGCAGCAGAATGCCAATGAGGTAAAACAGGAGGTGTCAACCTGTGTGGTGACTCATGTGTCAGCCACATGTTACGGTACAGTAGCTCCACATTTCATCTCAACCCTTACAGACTGAGTTATCTGAGACAGACTAAATTTCCTACATACATTTCTTCTTATATTAACTTTAGTGGAATTATCTGAATCCCTTTTGAGAATCCAGTTTATCTAGAAAAGCTATCAGAGTTTGAATGTGAAGTTCTTTTATTTTTAGGTTTCCTCTTATCAGCTACAGTACTTCCATGTGCAGCTATTTGCATTAATATCGTGTCCTTAAATAAATGCAGCTGTAAAATATCTGATAGCATTTTCAAACTGGATGTACATGCAAAATGTTCCTGTTGTATATTATTATTTTTACAGCATAACACACATAGATTACAGTCAATATTAATGTCAAGGTTAAATAATACAATCTTAGAGTTGATTGTTAGTGTGGGAGACATGTTGTTGAACAAATGCATAAAGATTTTTACATCACTTTTTACTTCTGCCCTCAGTGATTCCATTTGATCCCAATTTTTCACTGATAAAGATATATAAAAATGTTCCATGGGTAAATCAATAATCAGTTCCTCATCTGAAGAACTATTAGTGTAAAACAGCTGATTGTGGTTGCAACATGTAGGACGTTTGTTTTTCAAAAGAACATACAAATGCAAATTTTGCCCCTACTGTGAAGAAGATCTTCAAGTATCATTATATCCTTCGAGCTGACGATATCTATTCTGCTCATTAGCTAACATAAATTACTATTATCTAATTACTAAAGCAAAAGTTCCAGGATGATTCAATTTAAATCCCTGATAGAGCTGGTTTCATTCAGAATAATTATGTCAGTGACAGCGCAGAGTAATGGACCCAACCTCAGAGTTGAAGGATAAAAGGTAATTGACTTCAGCCTTTCAGTGTGTCAGATGGTGGAGAGTGTATATATGCATTTCTGTGTCTTTACCATTCATTCCGGTTCCAAGTGTTATATGTAAAATCAATAACCTTTTTAATTGTACTTTGTTAAAAGCAGTCTCTTAACAGGTCACCACATCTAACCTTTCTGGCTTGCCTTCTCTTTGCATCCAGTCAACCATACATAATTCATGATCCCGGCTAATATTTAAACTTAACTCCTTAAGAAAACCTAACTCACCTTAAGTCTCTAACTCTAGTTGTCACATTTCACCTCCCTGTTCTCACTTCCAAAGCTTAAACTACAAAATATAGTCTTCAATAAAAATGAATGCAATAATATGTTAAATTTTGGGCTCTTACATAATTCTGCATGAGAAGTTTGCAAATCAATTTCCACATAGACCTGAAATAAAATGCAATGTAGTTTGGAAACAAGTCCTGTGAATGTGTAAAATTAAAACATTGTCACTTCAGTCAGTAATTCTAATTTCAAAGAAAATAGGTTGCAAAATTTCATGAAAAGAAGATCAGAGCTGATGGAGACAAGGTAATGGCTTCTGCAACAGGGTGCTGTAAACAGCTAAAAAATCCAAACTGCACTACCTCCAGAGGTGAATGCTAGCCTTGATCCCTTACAATCCCTTTACTTCAATAAAGTAAAACATAGGAGGAAAGATCTCAAGAGAGCAGTGCATGAAATACAGCAAAGAATGTCAAAGAACTATCCACTATATTAAAAACACAGCGTGAAGGGAGGCAGGTCCCCACAATATGATTGTGCAAACAGATTTATGTCCCCACATCTTGAGAAATGCAAGTACACACTAACACAGTTCTACAGATGCAGAATAAGATACAGGCCATCTGGATCCTTGCAGGGTACAGCTTATCTAATAGCTGCTCCAAGTCTATTTTTATGCCTGTTAACTGTACAAACGGAGAAGCAGCTCTGTATTTCTTTAAACATATTTTACAACTGAAATCATTTTATGGCATTTATTTTGGTCATAATACAGCACAATTTCACATTTTTATCAGGTTACTACATGTTATTGCAACAATAAGTAAAACAGTTTGAACTGTTTTACCTGTAAGGTACATTTCCTCTCCTTCCAGGAACATCATGTGACAGCGGGTACACCTGGCACAGCTGGGGTGGTAGTGCTTCCCTCCAGCCTGAAGGAGAAATAAGGAGAGAAAAAGGGAGAGAAAGGAAAGGAAAGAACTTAGGCAAGAGGAAGCAAAAAGGAGGTGACACAAATGAGAAAATTAGAACAGAGTGGCGATTGATAAGAAAACAACAAGAGTGATGAATGGAGAGAGCTGCGATAAGGGTTAGAAAAAAAGAATGAATGGGGTAGAAGAGTTGTGACTAAAAAACACTTTAGTCATTTCAAGGACAGATGCACTTTTTCACAGCTTTTTAAAGACTCTCTCTCAAACACACACACAGATAAGAATCATACACATTCCCATTGTTGTTCCCATCTGTCTTATGCATTTACACATTTTAACACATATCCACAATTAAGGAAAAAAATGCTCTCACCTCTAGTACTCTGCCGCTGATGTACCTGTTACAGCTCTCACACCTGATCCCAAACTGACTGTGGTAGTCAGTCTCACAGTAAGGTACCCCATCTCTGCCAACAGGAGAAAACTGTTTTTACATCATGGGTTTCTGCAACTTTCAGCCTGTTATTTCCACATTTAAAATTTAAATTCATGCAACAGCGGCTTTTCAGAAAGGAGAATGCTGATTTATCGAGGAAAAACGTGTCATGTTTGGTGACAACAACTGCAATACACATGTGGAGGATCAAGCCACCTACTTGCTGATGTATTCTCCAGTGAGCACACAGCTGCACGTCTGGCATTTAAAACAACTGACATGCCACTGCCTCTCCAGGGCCAACAGAGACTGACCTTGTTTGATCTCTTCACCACAGCCGGCACAGTCTGAAGGACAGGAGAGGAGGGGCAGGGAGGGCAGCAATGAGAGAGCAGCCAATTATGCTGGAAACATTTTTTAGCATTTTAACTTTTATCAGCCTCCCTCTACATCTGTTGCTTCTCTGGTCATTTCTTTCCTTTCTCTCCTCTTTTCCTCATCCCCCTCTCTTGTTGAGATGGTGAAACTGTCTCTGCCAGATGGAGCTACCAGATTCAGGCTGCAAGACTGAGATGGCAGACCACCTTCTGTGTATGTGTGTGTGTGTGTGTTTTAGAAGGCTTGTAGCTGCAGGTAATGTGGCTGTTTTTGGACACTACAATTCCTGTAGGAGAACAGTCTTCACTTGATAGATGAATCACAAAGATGTGAGTAATTTCAAATCATATTATAGGTGAGATAAAGTCATGTCTATTTTAAAAACAGAATATGATGCAGCAGCTTATTGTTGTTGCACTAATCTATATTAGGACAAAGCATAACACCAATGAGGTCATTTTTCTTAATGCTGACTAGCAACGGTTGATAAATCTAATTCATATGTGCTATAAATCCACAGTTCCGTCAAAAATCACTAAAATCCCATTAATAAGTCAAACATGTTTCAATGGTAGTATGTTTCTTTATTACAAAGTACATGGGTACCTAATTTTGATTTCCAATATGCTGTCCCTCTGTCAAAAGTACTATATGTGTGTTAATCTATTTGCATTAGATTTAATGGAGATGCCTCTGGTGAACTTTTGTCTAAAATTACTACAGTTTTTACAATAGATGAAAAGATAACCATGTTAGTGTTAAAATAGATGGTTATGGGGTCAAGAACATAGAAAATATAAAAGAAATTAGAGTCTTGAAAAACAGCCTACAGAATGGTTGATCTTGGTCATTTCAGTGATTTTATGGACTTAAAGCTCTGTTTTTCTGTGTAGTGTTTGTAAGCTTGGCGCTGTTGGTAAAAAGTTGCTGATAATCAGGTTTTTATTCATAAAAAGAATATGAACATGATCATTCCTCCATCTGCTTTGGGTATTGGTTGATTTTTACATTAAAACTAGTGGAACATGCTCATATACTCTAGATATTTGCTTTAGTGACCTGTATTAAGGTCAAAAATAACATATTACAACAGGAATGTGTTCATCATTGTTATTCAACAGATTAAAACACCTCACAGTTACTGGCTATGCCTCACAGATGAAGCCTCATTAAGCCAACTTAGTGTTATATCAGAATAACAAACACATTGGTCAAAAAGTTTTTGCAAATTTCACACCAAAGTCTTGAGAATATGCAGCCATTTCAAAGGTTATCTGCTCATTTATAGAATATGACACTGTATTACACAACGTAAGTTATGGTGCACATGTATGTATTTCACACATTTGCCCCATTCAGAGATTTGAAAAATATAAATAAGAAAAAGTACAAAGAAAAGCAAACATATTTTAATTCTCTTCTTTTTTGTATATTTGTACATCACATATATCATATTATTAAATATGCAGTCTTATTATTATTAGGTCTTGTAGTATTACCATACGTCACTCCACAAGGTACAGAAGCTGCTGTCTGTGGTTTTCTGGGCTCTTCACAATGCAAAGATGTTTGTGTGTATTGCCGTTGGTGGGCTGTGATTTGGTGTCCTACAGTGGTGCTACAGAAATTTCTAGTGGAGTTTTAGGCTTCAATTTTTTGGAGAAGACAAAAAATTGTTCAAGACTATCAATGTGGCTGCTAAATACTTTAGAATCAAGTATAAAGCAGGTTTTATTAAATAATTTAATGTAGTTCCTCAAACATAGAGCTGACAGCCCACTGAACGCTTTGTCTCACGATGCCTGCCCTGTTTGTCATAATCTCCCATGTCATCTGTGCCAAGTTTACAATATGTTATGTGTCACACAAACACATGGTGTGGTATGCATATGTGCACACATATTAGTGTGTGTGTGTGTTTGATCTTACAACTTGGTCCATGGACCTTGACGGGTTTGTCGCTGTTCAGAGAGTGTGAGCACTGCTGACATACACATTTTTTCCCACAGAAGGTCACTCTGTCTCCAATTGGGAATGGACTCCTAGAACACACACACACACACACACACACACACACACACACACACACACACACACACACACACACACACACACACACACACACACACACACAAAATAACTTCAGTGATACCAAACAGACAAGATAGTGCATTATCGCACCATCTGAGATGGAGAATTAAGACAAAGAAGTCCATGTAGCATCTCTCTTCACTGTAAATTGGCAGACAGTAGTTCCACTCTGTTCACTGTTAGGACACACTGCTTCTCTGTTGTTTATTTCCTACCGCGCAGAGCATACATGGATTGTCATAGCAACACCATGTAAAATTGCTAAGGAGGATGCCTTCGCACAAGCCCCCAATTACAGAACATTTAGACATAAGTAAGCAGACAGTTGCATACTACAAAGCTTACAGTTTCAGTTGAATAATAGAAAAAAAGAAGAAAAAATATAAAAAGAAATAAAGAGGAAATATGTGCTCTTAATTTATAAAACATGCATTTCGGTTTGTAATTTGTAGCCACTGATTTGCTGACATCTTCTCTCTTCAGAGATCAAGGGATGATGCTGGAGTTCAGCAATGTGGCAGAGAAGTTGTGGGAGCAACACGTGATAATACTCTCTGACCAATCAGTTGTCTGCAGTGATAACAACTAATATTTTATTATTGGCTCAGTTAGTGAGGAGCCCTAATCATGATCAAACTAAAACATAAATAGGGTATTTCTCTAAATCCATTGGTTCTTACCTACAAAGAAGGTTTCTCATCAATTTTCTGCTTTTCAAATCAAATCAGATTTTATTTATAAAGCACTTTTTATGGAAAAAGCAACTGGTACTCTTTAGCACATGTGTTGCTGCTTTTATGCACCCAAACAATACCAGCTCATTCAGCTCAGAGATAAAAATAAGGATGCTAGCTTTGCTGTTTCTTTTTCTTCACTTTGATGTGTCTTTGTGTTTGCAAGTGTGCTTGCTGTCTCTTATGTTTTTCTTCCTTTAATTTCTGTGGTCAGTAATTCTCTTTGTGATAAATTATTTAGTAAATTTGTCACTCTTAATGAGTTTAATTGTGATTGGCTGCAAGCATTTGAATGAAGACTTAGCACTGTTGAAATCCTGCAGAAGTCACATCATTTACTAATGTGCAGATGATCTGTGCTGTCACTAAGGGGGAAATTACAAACACCAGAATTTACTGGCCTGTAGTACATATGCAACATACTGCATTTTAATTATAAAATGAACTATGTCTAGACAGACTTGCAAAGGCATTAATCCATTGCACGGGGCTCATTGAAAATCTAATTTGTTGTATGAATTTTTATGGCCACAGATGAATAAGTGCTGGGAGCATGAGCAAAAAAACATTTTTTCAATCCACTGAATTACTGCCCTTAAAAGGCATTTTCACATTTTTCTTTAAAAAATTTCTTAAAAAAGCAGATATAATTTGATTAAGATGGTAAAAATTTATTTTTCCAGCTAATTAACTTCTGTAAAACATGTTAATCTAAAATTATATGAACACTCTTCTCTTACCTGCAGATGCTGCAGACAAAACAATGCGGGTGATACGTCCTCCCCAGGGCAGACACCACCTCTCCAGTTATGTACTGGTCACAGCTGTCGCACTGGGTCCCGTAGAGCCGCTGGTAGTCCTCTGTACAGATGTACTCACCAGAATGGTGGAAGAAACCCGAGTGCACCAGATCACAGCCGCACACTGAGCAGAGGAGAGAAAAACAAAGCTTCCAGCTTACAATGTTTCTCAGAAATACAAGCAGACAGTAATTGTTTCTAAGTCTTTACAGAAACTTGTTATTTAGGACATTATTACATTATCACACCTTTAACGTATTGTTAGATCAGTGTTTATATGGCAAATGCTGTGACTAAATCTGTTTTTAGCATTGTTTGACACAAACACTAGAGTTAATCCACTCACCTAAAGATTTCGCCTGCTGGTTTAAGGGCAGCTAGAGTGACAGTAATTACGGTCAGTGTTGTGTGTATGTGTGTCTGATTGTGTGAGAGAGTGAGCTCCATTTGTGGGGGTGTTTCCTACAATCTGCTGTCTTCTGACCTCTAAAGGGTTAATACTATAATCTGGGTTTGGGGATTAAAGCAGTTATTGTCCAGTCTCAAACTGCACAATATGTCATGCTTGTCTGGTCATATGAATGCCTTTAAAGTGAAAAAAAGAAAGATTTCATCACTTCCGATTGTTAGATCCAGTCTTTCATTTATTCTGCAGTGTCATGATGACACCAAAACAAAGGGTGAGCTGTTCAGCATGATGGTATGAGCCAGAATTTACATAAAACCTGGAACAACCTATCTGTAAACTGTGTTCACACATAAATAACATGGCATTAAAACTGAAATGTCCTTATAAGCTCCTCACTTTACTCGCATAAGCTTTAAAGTTTACTCAGCTTTTTTACACGAAAATGTTAGTTTTGTATAAAAGAAAAAAAAAACATTTTAATAAATAGTGATAACGGCTAGTTTGTGTTTATGAAAATGTGACACCTTTATATGCATTATTGCAGACAGTGCTGTGTGACACAGCCCAAGAAAAAAGTGCACACTTTGTGTTTACTATATGTCCTGACAGCGTGATGTACGACTTTTATTAAGCAAATGCAAAGTCCTTCAGCCAAATGATTGTTTCTGGTCCAGTTGTGCCAACAGTGTGAGGAGGTGGTTGGTAAAGTGGTTTAAAAGGAGCTGAACCAAGATTTGCTCCAGTTGGAGGGAGCTTACCCTCTCTTCACCTTCAGTAAGCTGCATTTTACAGTAAACATTATGCACTGTTCTGAACAGATCATGACAACTGTCCTAAAAATAAAAAATAAAATTATTATGTTTTGCCTATATAGCTTTACACAAGTCAGCTTCACATGTATCTGTCACTGAGACATAATCAGGAGTGTACAGGCATGGTGAATAGAGGTAAATGCTGCAGTATGATGAGTAGCACAATGATACAACCAGAATGAAAATGTAGGTTAGACATCTGAAAGGCAGCCAACGGATCAAGATATTTGACAGTGAATTGAGTGTCTGTTCTGTAATTAAGCTAATGGATCTAAACACAGCAGGGTGAATAGATCTGAGCTGATCCAGGCCAGAGTGTTAAGAGGCTCAAACAGAGAGTGAGAGACCGAGACTGACACTGTTGAGTCAAGCTGAGGAAGCTATGTGAGAGGAAAATAACAATACTTGATACAAGCCCACAGCCAGTACATGAAATTGTTATTTTCAAGAGGAAAAGTTAAAACGACTTTAATTAAAGTGTATATTAACCATGCTCCCATTCAGGCATTTACATGGTGTATATCAGGGGTGTCCAGCTCTGGTCCTTGAGTGCCACAATCCTGCAGGTTTTAGATGTCTCCCTGATCCAACACACCTGACTCAAAATAAATTTGAATTAGTCCATTACAACAGTTTGCTGTAAAGTTCTGCCCAGGCATGTTCAGTCTGATTTGGGTGTGCAGCAGCAGAAAACATCCAAAACCTGCAGAAAACCAACCTCGAGGACCAATTCTGGACACTAATACTTTATGTATTCAGTCCATATTTTGTACCAGCCTGCCACAGTTACAGTGTGCCCTCTGTCCATTACAGGTTGCTTCTTGCCAAGAGTCCAATAATTATAAAAAACAGCATCATTACCGATATTGTTTGTAGCATGATGTTGCTTAAATTCTATCAGTCTGCAGTGGAGAGTTCATTTTTCTCTGCAGTCATCGAGGCAGCAGCATCAGAGACTCAAAGGAGCTACAGAAATAGATGAAGAAGGCTGGCAGTCTGCTGGAGACTGCTCTGAAGCCACCAGCGCTGAGCTTGTTGTTGAAAAGAGGAATGCTGCAAAAGCTGCTCAGCAAAATGGACAACATCACAAACCCTCAACACAACATACATGATCAAAAAAAGATGTGTCTTCAGAGGCTTTTCAGCTCTACTGCTATGAGGACCAGAACAGAAGGTCATTCCTGCCCACAGCAACAACCTTGCACAATGACTGTGCCAAGAGAGGGGGACTTATTTTAGAAGAAATACATGATTAATCTGCATTTGTATTTGTCCTTGTCTCTAAGTTTTCCTTTTGTTAAATAATATAGAGAATGTTTCCCTTTATATAGCAACAAGTTTCTTAACTATTGTTCAGTTCGAATGAGTCTAGTCTGTTGCATAGCTTCACAGTGACACCATTTTATTTGAAAAGTGCATTTAAAATAAAATGTTATTAAAATGTTTAAGGAATAAAAAGAATAACAGTAAGCAAAAAAAAAAAAAGTATTGTTTGCACAAAAAGTAAGGACATTTGTTTTGTAGAGTATTTCAGTTATTTTTGTTGTAACAATGCTTCTTGGGAATAAATCTCACACTGTTGGAAAGCCTGTTTATTTCTTTTTAAATGGTGCCACATTTGTAAGAAAAATGTATTTGTGAGATGAGCAGAAGAGAGTTTGTGAGTTTTACAGTTAAAAAAACTTCTCATTTTTTTCTGCCAAAAACAAATAGCCTGTATTGCTGATGGCTCTTGTTTTGAGTTTAACAAAACAGGACATTTAACAAACTCTCAAATCCCTCAGTAGCATGTGAAAGAACCATTCACAGCCACAACAGCCTGGCACCTCCTCCTTATGGTCACCAGCTTGGCTATGCACAGCTGTGAGATGGCGACCTTCTTTAACCAGCATTTGTTGAAATCAGCCATTATTGTTGTGTTTGCCACTCTGGCACACACATCTCACCTAAGGATATCCCCCACCATCACACTGCTTCAACCAAAAGCTGTTTGTGTAGAGGTTTCTAGATTTTAAGGTGACATTTCTGGCAGCAGTGGTCCAAATCTGATCTGCACAGATACAGTTGTAGAGCACTTCTTATTAATAACCCCAGTGGTAGTTAAGAGAAGGGAAAACACATCTGGATGCCTGCAGTCATGCACATGCTCCCTTTCTGTATTAAGGTGTGAGGAATCATCTTGGACTTGACCTCCTCAAAATCCTTTTTGAACAGACAGGCTTTGCTGTGTATAAAACTTTATCATCACCTGTGCTGGGGTCTGTTGTTTGCAGATTACATGTGTAAGCTTGGCTAGTGTTATACACCAACGGCATTGTAGTTGGGCCAAATCAGATCAAATCCATTTATGAAGCACGTTGAAAACAGATAGAGCTGACTACACTGCTTTACACAACATTAAGGCAAAACATCATCAAAACTGACACAACATGGTGATTAAAACTATGTCACACTGAAAGTTAAAACAGTAATTAAATAAGATTTGTTAAAGGAAATAAAATTAATATTAAAATACATAAAATACTTAGGAAGTTGATGGCTATTCAAAGCACATATCGTCTTAAATGTTTCAGTGGATGGGGCACATTTAATTGACAGTGGAAAATCTCCTAAAGCTTAGCAACAATGAATGAAAAAGCACAATCATCCTTACTGACAAACCTTAATCGAACAACAGTTTTAAGTAATTGTTCGGAGGATATAGGAAGGCGGATTCCTTGCATAATAGATCTAAAACTAAACATTATTAATAATTTATCCTTACTGACTCTCTGTGGTAAGTCTGAAGATGTAAAAGTAAAGTTTTTCTAAAAGTAAACAGAAACTAGGACAACATCTCAAACAAAGAAATACTGAAATGTGAATTTGTGTTTTTCTTAGTATCTAATGTGGCAAAGCTGCTGTTGTACAACTCTGAAATGCCAGTCTGACCTTTATTTGCCTGCCAGCTGTAAAAAGAGTTACAGCTACTGCAACAAGCACTCATTCTCTGAACTCTGCTGTACATCAACAAAACATACATGTGACATGTGCCCAACAAGTTTATTATATCAGTGGGATTAAAAAATAGAGTATGTTGATGTGAGGCTTTCCTGGAACTGATTTACAAACCTACACACACACAAACACTCATACAGACAGACAGACAGACAGACAGACAGACCTCCTCCTGTCCACTAGGCCCAAACACACACTTAAGGATTGTGATTAAGTCCATCTCATCATTTCTCACCCTGCTGATAGCGTTCACATATTCATTACTGTCTAAATGGAAAGCTGTTAAGATGTGGATGAAAACAGGAAGGAGGGGGGGCTGTTAAGACTTGGTCCCTGTGGAGGGACCTTGGGTTTATTTGGATTTCAGATGACAGGCCAAAAACTGCCATGAAAACTGCATCATTGATCAAAATTCTATTACAAGTGTTTTATTTTCCAAAGGCTGACAATGTGAAAATAAAAACAGCTGAATAAAGGTTTATAACATTTTATTTTAGTATTGTCTAACTTTGTTTAAGGTCCCATGCTGTCTTAGCTGGTCACTGTCCATTAAAGCTGAAATATGTCAACAATCATCAGATAAATTACAGTAAAGGTTTCTACAGACAGTCATAAACAGTCATTAACCATATAATAAAACCACACATGATGAACCCCAGACTTTTCATCAGCTGCCATCCATGGGCTCACCTTCCTGGTCCAATGGCATTGCTACCATTTGCTAGCACTGCCATTGGACCATTGTCGATAAAACAACAAATTCTGTTGTCCTGCCTATCAAAACAATTATTCATAACAAAGTGCTTTTTTAAATGTAATCAGAGTACAACAAATACTGGGTTAGAAGGCACTGAGGAGTCTGAAAATCAAACACTTTAAGAATTTTTTCTCAGTTTTTCATAGTGCATTTAAAATTTTGCAAGAGCCTCCCTCAAGTGACTCATTTTTCCTGTGTTATCTCTAATTTAAAAAAAAAAAGAAAAAGAAAAGCCCAGCTAAATCAAGCTTAGTTAAATTCTGTTTGTTTCACATAGCACCAGATTACAACAAAAAGTTTTCTCAGAGCAGCAAATCTGATGATGAAAAAACTCAACATTTCTCTCTCTGTGCAAACCCCTGTGGTGAATTTAAAACCAGTTATTAATTGTCAAAGGTTTTCCTAAAATTAACCAATCAAGCTTTGCAGCAACCATATCAGTATGATCTCCTCATGATGGGTGACTGTCAAGACTAAGCCCAGCTATTTTACTTTATCCAACAGTTGTATGGGTTCACCAGGATTAGTTATTATTTATAGTTTATGTATAAAACTATTTTTGTTGGGATCCAAAGACATTAATTACACTTTTAGACATATCAAATGATAGTTACTTTGTTTTATACAATCATATACCACACTCAACTCATGTGCTAAAACAAATTTTCATCCAAGTCATTTGAGTGCATAATATACAGTATTATATTTTTTTTTTTACATTTTTATTATATACTGCAGGACAAGTCATTACTAAAAAGCCATAAAAAGAAGTGCACCCTCAAAATCTTTGAGGTAGACTGCATACTACACTGCTTTAATATAATAAATGAGCTTTTCAGAAAAACATCTAGGTCACAATCCATAGTCGAAATGAGGAGTAAGACCCAAGTGCGGGACAAGGGCAAAGGAAACCATGGACTTTTTGTCATAAAGCAACTAATGACTAAACACAAAGTTGTGACAGTCAAGAACAGAAACCAGTTCTAACAAAGATGAAGGGAACCTAACTGTAATTACAAAAGGAATAGCTTTTAGAAATGAAACAGGAAGTGACCATCAGAGAACACAGGACAAGAAAATGAGGCAAACCCTGAATAAACACTGAACCCAAAACACTGACCATGGCACTGTGTTCTAGTAGAGACACAACCCTTCTTCAGTGAACATATCAGCATGTTGAAAACGCAGAGATACAGCTTTACAGAAATGCTAGCTATCGTGGCTGCGGATTCTATTTTGCTGTCAGTGTATCGTTACAGGAAGTCCTATCTATTTAATGTTGTATATATAACAGTATACAGTCGAAATAATTCCATTTGACTGAAGTTTTCAGTGGATGCATTTACAGAGTGATTGTAATAGAAGAAGAAAATGTCGCAGCAGAGATCCCACTGGAATATAAATGAGAACATAGCCATTTACCACCATTTATTATCCCCTCACTGTCACATGACATTTTAGTTTTTTATGGACAGTCGGGAACAAATCTTCTCACTGACGTTGCTGAAGCTTTATGTTCGACTAAGTCAAAGGCTTTTCAGCATCATGTGACTCCCTCTGACACAAACTGAATGTTTCAGTCTTTTCCCTGAGTGCTGAAGCACCACCAACCAGGATCTAAATACAGCTTGGCAGCTCAGATAAAACAGAAACCTGCACAAAAGGATTTAGTGTTATTCTACACAGCATTAAACTATTATGAGACAGCTTAGTAAATAACTAAATCTAAAAAATCCATGAGAACATCTTTTTTTTTTCTTAGAACTATTTCTTTTTCAACCATGCTAATCATTTTCCTCAAGATAATCAAGACGATTAACTAACCATCACTCATGTTTCACTTAGACACTTCAACCTGTAGCAAAGCAAGTAAAAAAGCCTCCATCTGGAGGAAAATCCAGTTTCATCTCTGACTGTGCAGCGCAGCCAGACTCCAGTGAGTCAGCTCTCTGTTTATGACAGCATCGGTGATCCCAGGAGTCCCAGGGCAAGTCTTCGCAGGATGCCAGTCTTTTGTTGTTTTTTCTTTTATCTCAGCAAATATTGCAACTGGCATCACTTTAAGCTAAATAAAGAATGAAAAATATGCAGCTTCACTTCATGCAATTTATAGTAGGTGTATATTAAGAAAAGTGAGTGGAGAAAAGAAAATTTATTTAGTTTTAACAGATTTAAATGAGATTTTATTCAAGAATTCATTCTTTATTTAAGTAAAATCTTACAAATGGAGTCTGATTTGTATGACTTCTAATATCAAGTAAAAAAGTCAAATAAATAAATTGGTAAATACAACTGTATATACATTAGTATGACTAACAACATTAACAATAGTTATCTAGTATATGTCTTGACTCATTGCTCAGTAACATCATAGATACGCTTGTAATAAGAAAATCTGTGCTGGTAGAATCGTAATAGACCCACAGTGTTCATCCATAAACACAACTGTCAAGAGACTTTAAGAGATGCGAGCAGGGATCACCAACTTCAGACATCTTGGGCCAGTGTCCTGTTGTTTTTAGGTGTTTTCCTGTTACACAGCTGACTAAGCAGGAAAATATCTAAAACCTGCAGGACACTGGCCCAAGGTCCGGAGCTGAGATCCCTGGACAAGAGATATGGACGAGGACAGGCTTTTCAATTTGTGTAACTGCATATTTAAAAAATTAACTTTGAATACTTATAAAATATTCTAATTTTATTAGATTGACTTAACTGTGCTTCTTAATGAAGAGCTGTTAAGTGTTCAGATGGGTGGCTGAAGGTCCTGGAGCACTGGCCACTTTTCCCTTTAATGTCCTACGTGATGATTTTTAAAGGCTTGTTTCTGCTTTTTTTTTCCTTCTTTTTCATTATGTTTAATGATATTGTAAATAAAATAAATAACAACCTGGCTGCTGTCAGTAAATTTATGTCGCTTGACGAACTTTCACCTGAAGTCACCCATGACACTTTTCAGTTAAACTCTGCCGTATGAACTGTGGTGCTACAAAGACTGGTAGCAATGCCATCATGAACAGCCAATGAAGGAACTTTATGTTTCTTCATATATAAAATTTCTTATGTGTTTTTAAATACTGAACTTTTAGCAGGTATTTGTGAGTCATTTAGTGCATTCAACTTCACATTTGCATTTAATGGTCTTTTAACAACCCTTGGGGGCTTAGATTCAAGCATTAGTGTTACTCTGTAATCAGATTTTACATATTTGTGCTGTCTAGACAATCAATAAACCTTGCTACCCTCTGTTAACAAAGTACAAATAACCTGACTGTAAACACAAATACCTTTTGTAGATTGGTTATTCAGGTAAGTCTTGAAAATGCCTAATGTTTCATCCTCAAGCGTAAAGATGCCTTGATAACAGAGGGATCTTCTGATTAACTTCAGTGAAGTCAGAGACTTTTCAGGACCTGGCAAAGTAGAACGGTACTTAGAAGTATACAGAATCAGGATGTGCATTACTGAAGTGATTAAGCTATGGACATAAATTAACTTTAAAGTTTACAGAGTTTTTAGACTCCTGCCATTACTCTGTACTTTGTTAAAACATGAATTACGTATTTGAAACAAGCAATCTTTTACTCAAAATGTTTCATTCCCTTTCTTTGCTCCATCACTTTTGTTTGTCATTAGTACGCCAACATTTTTTCCGTCACACTTCAAGGAGCCTTTAAGACTGAAATGATGCAGATGTGGACAAAGATGTGCAAACACATTTGGCAGGAAGACAGCAAGACTCTTTTCTCTCTTTACTGTCATAAGTAAAAGGGTTGAGACAATGACAGGAAAAGGCAAAGGGAAATATATTTGAGAGGAGTGGATATAATGAAAACAGATGCTAAACACACAAACTCCTGGAGGACTAATGACACATGTTGACTACCTCATCTTTGTTATTTAGCCCAAAGTTACACATACAAACATGCAGCACAAGAACACTGACCCTCTGCAAATGCTGCAGAGCAGAGCTGATACAGTAGTTTATGCTTCATAGTTTGTCCTTGAAGTCTCTTTTGTAAAAACAAGCTTGGCCATGCATGACGGTCTGCTTGGCTGATAAACTAACACTGATGAAATACGCAGTCCCTCCTCCTGGCATGCTTATGTCTGAAACACAAACTTGTTACATCTGAAACTGGGTCAGACTCATAGTAAACTTAAAGTATAAAGAATCATATAAGTCTGGGTTTTTCTTTTTGTTTTTTTATTGAGAAAGTGAAGGACTTGTAAATCTAACACATAAATGGGTATTTGTTTATCATTAGATGATCCTGTGAAATTTGTCAAACACAACACTGTAAAAGATTTCCAAATGAGAATCAGAGTTTTGGGGTGTTTGTTGTTTTTGTACAAGAATGCTGTAAGGTCATAGACAATTTGCATGGATGCATTTTCAGGGAAAGAAGAGAGGATTATTTTAGACCCAAAGCTGAGATGAGACACAGAGGAATGCAAAGAAATGGAAGATGGGAGTCAGGGGACAGATTAGAGGAAGCAGAAAAGGGATCATATATGATGTGAAAGGGAGGCAGACAGCGCAGTGAAGGGATGAGACAGGGAGGCCCAGGGGAGGTATCAGTGAGGCTATCGATCTATCCATCCAGCTCACATCTGTCGTCCTGCTTCTTTCTTCCTTTCTCAATGAGCATCATCAACACAGGATGGATTTCTTTGGTGTTGCTCCTCTTAATTTGCATGACTGGGATGAATGGATAGATGAATAAAGAAAAGGCAACAGGAAAGTTTGGGCAAATTTACAAGGATATTCCATATTTTGCGAGAGCAGAGGGATATTAAACATACAGTGACAATAAAACCAGCATCGGTGCATACAAACTATTTATTTAGATTTTAATGTGCAAAAAGAAAGCAAGGTTTCATGGCTACTGATGGATTGACGTCCTGTCCAGGGTGAACCCTGCCTCTTGTCTAGTAGCCACTTATATAGGCTCTAGCCTCTGATAACAGTTCATTGGAATGAGCGGGGCTGTAATGGACTGATGGTTTAGTGGCACAATCAAAAGTTTAAATTCTAAATTAACTGTAACATACACTGTACCTAATAGTATAAATAGATTATGTGGCAGTTTGTCTGCCAAAAAATTCAAACCTACAGTTGAAGTGAATAAAATTGATAATCTATCATTCAATATTCCGCTGGGTCCTTAAATTTATGTGGATGTTACTCTGACACATCCAACAAACATCATTTTGGCAACAGCACTCTCAGAGCGCAGAGGCCTCAACCACACTTCAAAAACGAACTGCTCAAGGAACAAGCCTAAAGAGCTCAAGGCACTGGCCCAACCTCCAAATTCCCCAGGTCCCAATTCCATCCGCAGGATGTGCTGTAACAAATCCGATTTATAGAAGCAACACACCACAATCCAAAAGATCCAAAGAACCTGCAGCTAACTTCCTGATGGCAAACATCACAATGATCTTATTCCTGTGCTCTGATGGGTCTCAGCTGTTGTGTCAAATTGAAGAGAAACTACACAAAAGTTTTGTTTTTACAATGTTAATGATTTACTGATTGTACATTTAGGCCAATATATCGTTTTATTAAATACTTAGCTGCTGGATTAACAAAAGTAACATTATTGTCTGATTACTGTCAGCATAAACAGTTTTTAAAATGCAAAAATAATGTATTGTAATGTACTTTGATGTAAATAATTTCTGGCTACTAATGATAATTATATTTGTAGACATTTAGTCCTAAAGCCAAATCAAGTTTAATTTTAGTCTGAACCACTTCTACCAGTAAAGAGTATTATGGTCCTTGAAGTAATTTTGAAATTAACAAAACACATTTAAACCTGTTGCATTTTCACTGAAGAAGCCCTTTTCAGCCCAGAAAAGCCATGCTAATAACTTATTATGATTTTAATGTCTGTTAAAAATAAACAAAGATGCATCATAACTCTGACATACAAAGCAAACAAAAAATGTTATCAAGAAAGTGACAGAGTGGGAGAACAGAAGAGAGGAATATGAGTAGAGAAGGAACAAAACAAAAATGTCTCTGCACTCAACACTGACATTTGATTCCTGTCTGTTTCATCAGCTGATATCTACGGTACTTCGCCAACAGTCCATTAGCTTAATGTCATTAAGCTTACTCTGCAGGACCCATGTCCATAGTGATACATACTTTAATATCAAAGACAGAACACTTAAATCTAGCTTGTTCCGTTTTTAGAAAAAATAAGCACTTTCACTGATAAAACAATCAGCCAGTTGGAGAATCAATTATTCATTCAAACATCCAACCAAAAGAGTTTTTTCTACTCCATTGAAGAATGTGGCATGCAGTAAAAAATGGTGTTTTATTCTCCTGTTTGGTGCTTTGTGACTGAGTGCATTGAAGCAATACTTGTTTCAGATCAAACAGAGAAAGCTGTGCTGTCTTGCAGCACGCTTTGGGACTGAGTAGGTCTCGGCCTGTAAAAGGAGGTTAGCTGGTTGGAGTCTGACTACGAGCGGAAATCCTGCTGACTGCACTACAAAGCTAGCTGCTGACTCTAGACCTCTTTTAGTGTGTTGTGTTCCATCTGTTCACTGGTGAAGCTCAGTCATGGAAAGATATAAAAAGAAATTCATATGCATAAATATTCACATATATGCACACATCATGAACATACAGTGCATGTACAATGACACTGCAAGGCAGTCATGTAAAAAAGTCTTTCAAATATAATGTTTTAAACATATGGACATAATGACGTATATTAATATATATGAAACTCTTCCTTCACCCACCGCCTATCTCCCCTGGGCAGGCTGGGTGGCTGTTCATCTCAAGCTCGGGTCCTCTACTGTAGTACTGGGAACTTCAGGGTCTTACACAATATATTAGCTGTTCCTAGGACTGCACTCTACTGTATGGAGATGTCTGATGTTTCTCCAGGTCACGGCCCCCAGTGATCTGATGACCACGGGTATTACTGTTGCAGTCACCTTCCAGGCTTTCTTCAGCTCTTCCTTGAGTCCTTGATATTGATCCAGTTTCTCGCTGGCTTCATCGATCACTACGGCTTTCCTTTGCTGATTGTCCATGAACACCATGTCCAGCTGGTTGCTGTGGTCCAAACTTCCTTCTTTGGCCAGCTTATTATCCTAGCAGGGTATCTGACCACTGGCAGGACATGGTTGTTAATTGCTCGGATCTTTTTCTTGTCACTGAATTGACTTCTCAAGACTTGCCTTACTCATTGCAGATATTTGGCTGTGGGGGCGTTCCTTGTGGCTTCTTCGTGGTTGCATTTGCTTGTGGTATGCCAAGGTACTTATAGCTTTCCTCAACATCTGTTATTCTGCTATATAATGCGTTATTTTGGACAGCCCTAATGCCTCTATAGATGGACTTCGGATGGACTTCGCCTCTGTGGAGAATGGAGTGTTTTAACACACACTCTTTTCCCTGTGAGAACTTTTCCACTTTTCCCGCATTTTTTTAAAAACGTGTGACAGCCCAGCTGTGTTTTGCACCGTGTCTGCTCTAGTAGATCTCTGGTCATCTCTGTGTGAGACGGCTGTCTGTAACTACATTATTACGCTGCTGGGATATTTAGATAACCTGCAGTGACTCTAATGTTTAAAATATTCAGGTTTTTCTACAGTTGAACACTGTAGATATCTCACATCATTTTTGGTCTCTGGTGACAGCGCTGTTTTCCAACTACTGCATCCTTTTTGTTCCTTTATGTAATACAGTTTGTAATTGGCTTACATCCTAGCTTTAATCCCAGTATAGTCACAGTTCAGCTTCTATCTGTGTGAGTTCAGAAGCTATTAGTGATTTGGTTGTGCTGGTTCCTTCTTGTCTGAGTACTGGCCATAATTTAATATTTAATTATCAAATTGATTTTGGTGTAACCCACTCAATGAAAGACACTGAAACTGAAGAATAAACTGATACAAAATATTGTGAGTGCAAGAGAGACAGAAAACAAACAGATGTGAGTATATACTGATGAGGTGTAAATGTCTGATGACAATATAAAGGCATTTATTATATTGTTAATTTTTACCTTGGCAGGTGAAGCAGTGGACATGGAAGTGTGTGTTCTTCACACGCACCACCTCCCCTCGACAAACCTTCCCACAGCGCTCACACATGATGGACGAATTCATACGGTTGGAGAGAGGAGAGCTGCTGTTGTTGTTTCCTCCATAGAGACCTGACTGATACTGAACTGGAGCGAGAGGAGAAGATCAAAAACATGTCACTAATTGTCATTTTCAAGCTGCTCCTTTCGTCTTTCTCATCTGGATTCAACAGATGAAAGTATGATAAAGATAATAGTAACAGTTGAGCAGATACACACAAATAATCCCATACATGCCTGGCTTTAAATTCACAGAAGTCTTAGTGATTAACTAACTAACAGCATCTCCTGGAAAGTCTGTTAAATTCTTAACAGGAGATTAGTTCAATTTCTAACTATTCTTTAAAAGGTAGCAGCTGAATAGTGTACAGACTTAAAGAGAGACAAGCACAAAGCCAATTTCTTACAGATTTATACCTTATATTGCAGAATAACACATTCAACAAACATCGCGCTGCATTCATGCAGTACAATCTTTAATTAACTGTTTCCATTTAGAGCTGCCCTAGCTATCTTGAGTTTGGCTGGATCATTGCAGAACTTTTGTTCTTTTCTTTTTAGTCATTCTTTTGAGGAGTTGCTGCTGTGCTTGGGATCACGGTCCTGTTGCATGACTCAGTTTCAGCCAAAGATCTAGGCAATAGCCTCAAATTGAAAACTCTTTTATTGTTTAAAGCCTTTGGGTGTTCTTATTCTTGTTGTTATTATTAATTTTCTTGTATTTGCTTTTATAAATGCTTTATTGTTTATCTTTTGCTTCTGATAATTGTTAAGCAGTTTGTTCTACTTCGTTGTTTATTTAAATGTGCTTTACAAATAAATTTGATTTGATTTGAAGCATCCGCTGTTTTACAGATGGCCTCAAGTTAGGGCTGGGCGATATGGCCTAAAAATAAAATATATATATATTTATAACCAAATCCGATTTTTTCTTTTCTTTTTCAAAACGTAAATAAACTTATTAAAAACATTTATTTGTTTTTTTATAGATCAATGCCAGCAAAAATAAGCATATAATGTCATAGCTTTTCCACCATATAAACAACTTCATATCTTACATAGAAATAGGGCTGGGCGATTAATCGATAAAATCGATAAATCGAATTTTCTATTTCTGGAGATTAATTTTTTTGAAAATCGGGATTTTTTCCATAGTTAGTTAGCAGCAGACTTAGCCCTCCCTCCACACCAGAACGGTGTTTGTCTGACAGATTTTCAGTAAAGTGACCCTTCACTCACGCCTGGGATTTAGCTGTGCGTCTAACTGCAGTGAGAAATGCTGCTCGCTATGAGATGCAGAAATCAACTCAACCCACAAACACTAGTTAAGAGATAACCTTCATCAGGGGAATTATTTCTGCAGTGGATCCTGTATGATAAGGATCCAGATGGAAAGAGATCACGGATGCATTGTGTCGCATATTTCAATGTAAGATATGAAGTCGTTTATATGGTGGAAGAGCTATGACATTATATGCTTCATTTTTGCTAGCATTCATCTATATAAACAAATGAATGTTTTTAATAAGTTTATTTATGTTTTGTAAAAGAAAAGGAAAAAAAATCGATTAAAATCGGAAATCGGATTTGGTTATAAAAAATCGGAGATTTTATTTTTAGGCCATATCGCCCAGCCCTACATAGAAATATGCAACACAATGCATCCGTGATCTCTTTCCATCTGGATCCTTATCATACAGGATCCACTGCAGAAATAATTCCCTTGATGAAGGTTGTCTCTTAACTAGAGTTTGTGGGTTAAGTTGACTTCTGCATCTCATAGAGAGCAGCATTTCTCACTGCAGTTATACGCACAGCTAAATCCCAGGCGTGAGTGAAGGGTCACTTCATTGAAAATCTGTCAGACAAACACCGTTCTGGTGTGGAGGGAGGACTAAGTCTGCTGCTAACTAACTATGGAAAAATCCCAATTTTCATAAAAATAAATCTCCAGAAATGGAAAATTCGATTTATCAATTTTATTGATTAATCGACCATCCCTACCTCAAGTTTTACTTGAGTACTTTGGTAAACACTCGGTGTCAAGGTGCCCAGGTGGTGTGGCTCCAAAACAAACCCAAATCACCATATTTTTGTAACTGTAGCCTGTTGTCGTCATCAGTGAACTAACTGAGGCCTGTAAAGTCTGAGATGTGGCTCATGTTTTTTTGTTTGTTTTTCTTCAATTTCTCAGAACATAGCAGTCTGACCACGAGCTATACTTGCTGGTATGCTCACTCCTAGGAAATTAGCTGTCCTGAATGTTTTCAACATGAATGTATAGTAGGTTGCAGCCCCTTTATGTGTGTCCAGAAATATTTGAGTAATTCTGATATACATGCTACTAGAGACAGAAAAAGGTCACTGTGGATATGTTTTGGGATTACACTTCTTTTATCCTCGATTATGAAACTGGTTAAATCCCTCTTAGAGAAGCAAGTCCTTACTTTATGTTATCTGAAACATACAAGTTCTTCTTCGTCTGTGCCATTGCAGGACAACAGCAAAAAGAACTCAGGCATAAACACATTTCTGACTGTGACTGATTTAATTTTGATTTACAGTGGCAGTGTTAGTAGTTCTCAACACACTCTGCATTACACTGAGCAAAAAATATACTGTATTATGCTCAATTCAATTACATTATAGTTAATGCGACTGCATTCCTGAGTATTATGCAATCGCAGCAAACACAACATGCTGGCAGGTTAAGCTGATGACAGCAGGCGAGAGACAGAGTGAGAGTTGTGGATATCTACATGTGTACAAGAGGAAAAAAGGTAAAAGTGGGACAACAATGTCGTATCCTCAGAATGTGTCTGTGTGTTTGTGTGCATCCCAGAAGCTGGCGTTGGTTCTGTAGCCAGATGGCAGAACGAGGACTGGAACAACAGACAAAAAGATCTGAGCCACCTGTGAGTAGCTGCAGGAGGAATGTGTTATTTTTGTATGTGTCTTTGTTAACATTAGCACGTTTAAATGCTATTTTAGTTTCTGGAACGGACAGTTGTGGAAATGTGTGCCATGTACAGTATGTGTACTTTAGGTTGTTTTCAAATACATAAAAATAAAAAGGATGAAAAAGATGTCAAACATCAACCTAGTAATCAACCCTCCAGGTCGGAGCCCTGTAAACAACAAAAAGCTTCTTATAATGAGTTCAAACAGTTGGCCTGTCAACTTTTTCATCTCCATCTGTGTATCATTTGACATACAGTGTTTCTCTTTGATGCTGGTAGCTGTTATTTCTAATAAACTTGGACAGCGCTGCTTCTCAGGAAGTTTCTCCCATACTGCCTAAGGAGCTTATATTTTTTGGTTATTCTAAGAAATGCAATAAGACAAAGCAAAAAAAAAAGAAAAAAAATTCATGACAACTGAAGACAAATAGATAAATAATCTAGTTCTATACTTGTTTGCCTTTGGCTCTTTAATAAATTACTTCAGTGTCAGACAGATAAATTATACTGCACTCTTTGACAGCACCATATATTTACTCTGACCTGTGACCTCATGGGTTAACAGCCTGGATAAAAACCAATAAGCTCCCCCACAATGTGAATCAAAGCAGTGGGCCAAAATGCAAAGCTTTTTTTCTGATGCAAAGGGTTACAGCCATTCAGCCAGGGCCCTCTGCCACACTGACAAGGTTATAACTGTATCCATTTATCTTTATAAGGTTAAACATCTCCCTCAGGTGGGAGGAATAAAGCTGGAAGACTGCGAGGAGGAGCAGGCAGCAGCTTGAAGTCTTAAACTGATGTAAATTCCACTTTGATCTTTTTAGAAACTGCGTGTGGGGATTTAGTGGTTTCTCATTTCTCAAAGGCCAAGTTTATTTGGGTCCAAGTTGAGACCTTGAGTCACTTTTATATATGATGACCAAAGACAGCAGGCTTCTCTGCTCTACAAATTTTATGAGGAGTTGTTAGAGAATCAGATTATTTGGCTTTGCAGAAAAGACTAAAGCTAAGGATTGTTTAGTTAGTGCTTACAATCCTTACACAAACGGAAAGTAGCCTGTGGATGCATGCTGTCATTATACAAAATGAAGCTGTTTTTTTCACACACACACACACCCGCCACGCTAATTCGTTGACAGTGCTTACCATTTGTCTGTCCGCTCATGGTGCGAAGTGGAATCCCAGCAGCCTGCACACAGTCGCCTTCAGAGTGAGTTCATCTCAGCTTCCAGCGGCAGGACAAAAGCTCCAAATATCACAGCCCGCTCTTTTCAACTATCTCAGTCCCTGTCCGATTTAAACTCTCCCTCCCCTGTCTCCGGCTCAGTCTGAAGACGGCTTTCCCTGCTCCTCCAGGCAAGCGGATTACTGTCAGGCGGCAGACTGCACCTCTCCACCCTGCGTAGAGGCAACTATTAAATAGAAAATAACGGTTGAATGCTCTTCCCTACGCTTCCAGCTTCTATATCTCCCAACAGACTACCATCAGCAGTTTTCCTTTTGCTTCGGCGCACATGCGTCCATCCACGCCATGCAGTCGGTGCGCTCCTGTGGCACCTCGCGTTGGTAGGCACTGCGTGCGCTCTGGTGTCAGGACCGTAATGCTGAGCAGTGACTTTCTGTGGAAGGCTTCTCAGACTAGGGAGCTGTCAGAGAGCGTCCTTTCTGGGCTGGACTGCTTCTCCACACCGACGGAGCGACAGCGCCGAACAGCGTCTGAACTCCAAACTGACAAGAAAACACTTATTTTATTGTGTCAGGTGTACTGTGTGCAATGACAACTATCAGCAAGAACGAAAGGAAAAGGGACAGCACATGTTCTGGAGAGAAAGTCAGGCCAGATGGTTTGGTCATGTACAGATAGATAGTGAATATATCGGGAAAAGATTATGCTCAGGTTGGAACTACCAGGAACAAAAATCCAAAAAAAAGATTAAAGAGGAGATTTGTGAATGAAGTGAAAGCGGACAGAGGTTAGCTGACTTAAGAGAAGAGGATGCAGAAGATGGGTGTAGATTATTCCCTATAATGAGCCCTGAAGGGAACAACCAAAAAGAAAAGAAGATGATAAGTTTACCAAATAGAACAGAACACAAATCTAACCCAGCAGAAAGTAAAGTTGTGGCTCTATATTATATAGAGGTATTTGTTTTAATTGGCAGATCTCTAACTAGAAATACTGTGCATGCCTGTTAACAGACTAACTAACTAACTAACTAATGATTACTTTCATTATGGATGATTTTGCTGATTGTTTTCCTCACTAACTGACTGACTGTAGGCCGTAACAACTGCACTAAATTATTATCAAAGCCCTACTGAACTTTGGCAGAGTTTCTCAGGCGCCACCTAACGATGACTAGTCTGGTCTTGACTCTTGTCTTCTCCTTTTCTCTGTCCTTGTCTCTCTTTCTTTTCCTCTCTTCCTTCAATAAAGTCTTCTTGATTTTCTTTGATGAATCAGTCATGGTGCACTTCAAAACAGCCAGTTGATATCCAGTTACTGGCTTGTAGCATGGTGCAGTAAAGTAAAACTCGCCTCTCACATGATGTCCTGGGCGAGAAAAATGCTTGTGAAGTGCAGATTTTCTGCCTTGGGACTCTGATGGGCAACAACAGCTCTAGGAATGTACAAAATGATTGTCACTATGCCATCAAAATTAATCTGAAATACATATTTTTTAAGGTCAGAAAGTTACTTAGTGCTGCTTTAAGATAGTTGACATTAAAATAGAATCAGTAATAGTCAAATGGTTTCAGCTGTTCTTGTATAAACAGCATGTTTTATAATTATTTCTGCATGTGTGCAAACATCTAGTTTGTATAGCAAGTAGCTAGTGATGCTAGAAAACAATATTTTCCTCTGAAACAAAAATCAAGACAACAGCAAAAAAAAAAGAGAATGAAAAAATGTATATACTCTCTGTAAATAAATAAATAATACATAATTTAACAAAATTAATTAATGAAATAAATAAAGCCAGATAAAGTGGCAGCACATTATCTGCAGCTACAGAGACACACTAACAGGTGGCAGTGTGTGCTTAGACAACAGAAGCCTGTACTGTCTGTGCAGACCAGAGGGTCGCTGCATGATGTTGACTACCATTTATTAAAACTGTGACTTTAACTGGGTCACTTTATAGCTGCAAATGAGAGGTGTTGCATGCGGTGCACACTTTAATCACCTCTGCAAATTGGTATATTCAATATTTCAGACAAATGTGAAGTTATCTAAACTTTTTTAATCAGCTTTGAAGAAGGAGAAAACGAAAGAATGTTTATGTTTGAACAGTTAAACATGGACTCTTATTGTTCTTCCTTTGTATGCAACAGGCTCCACCAACAAAACATGTTTATACAGTCAACTTTTAGCCTATGCTGGCCCACTTCCCTGTAATTGGAAAACAATATGCAGGACACTTCCTGCAAATACTGGCAATCCAGCGGGTGATACTTCCCCACACCTTCCCTTGACTTCTCTGTATAGTAAATGAAACATTAAAGTCCTTTTATATAAAAAAATAAATAAAAAGAAACTCAGTCTCACCACACTTAAGAACTAAATCAGTCAAACAGCAGCGTATTGAACTCTGGCCCGAACTCTGACCTGTGTTGTGTTATAGATCTGACCTGCTTTTTCTGCAAACATCAGCTTCAGGAGGTTTGAATCATTCTGTAAGTTCTCAAAGCTTCCTCATATCTCTGTGGCTTTTCTGCCTCTGATAGCTCAGCACAGAATGAAAACTGTGCAGGGTCAAAACTCTAAGTCTTGACTGATGCCTGCAATAGGAAGTCTAACAGGGTCAGAAAAACAATATGTGACGTTGACTATCACAACCATTCTGTATCTGCGCAGGTGTGATTAATGACCTATTGTTGAGTCTGCCTGTTTAAAAGCACAAAGAAACAAAGGTAAGTACATTTGGAAGAACATTGTCTGGCAGCTGTACTGTTTATTACAACTCTGTGTGTCTGTATGTATTTGTGTGTCCCAATCTGGGCCAGTATTTTAACCAATGTTTTAAAAGGAAACTACCTTGAATGAGAACCATATTGCAGCGAAAAAAACAGAAGCAGGTTGAGTATTTTTGGAGTTTCAAATAGTCCCACAAATTGCAGCAATCTTCTCAAGGACATTAATTTTCTACTATTTGCAAGCATTTATGAGTTAAACTGCAGAGGAAATACTGCAGATTCCTGCTTCTTGTGAAAGATGTAAAAGTCTGTTTCTGGTCAGACCAGATGGTAAGATGCAACAGTTTTATTTTATTTTATTTTATTTTATTTTTTCACTCATGTGAACACAGAATTGTGTTTCAAGACCAAGGAGGCACAAATGACAGGCAGACAGATAAAAGGAGATTAAATAACAAGTGATGCATTGTCAGAGCAACAAATAGCCACATCCTCTTGGACAGGACATAATATAAGAAACATAGCACCACACCAGCCTACGAACATCTTGGCAAAGTCCACCAATCACTTCAAGGGTTTACTTTCTATAACTATAGCATGTCAGAATGTAATTAATCATTAATAATATTAATAAACCTTCATCTTTTTGGTATATATATACAAAGGGGAAAATGGATGGATGGATGGATGGATGGATGGATGGATGGATGGAGAAACATCACTGTACTGACATTTTACTTCATGACTTTGTAAAGTTACTTGACACTTAACAGTCAGGGAGTCACATAAGAGCTGAGAAAATTAATGTATTCATTCTCCTTTTTTGAAGACAATGTGCATCTTTATCAGTTTTTTACCAAAGTGCGCGCTTCATTAGTCGCCAGTTTCAGGTGTTGTTTGGTGCAGGACTGATAGCTCCCCATGGGAGTTTAGAGCTTTTTGACATATACTGTGTTTGGAAAACAGCTCACATGACTGCAGTGCGGATTGTCTGAGCCAAACTTAGTGAAATTTAAACGGGATCTTGTTAGCTTTGTTTTAAGTAAACATTTTAAATCAAGTTATTGCCCTCAGCATCAAATTTATTGCCGCTGTGCTTGCAATTAACATTAGTGGTGAAGGAGAAGATCCCAGCAGGGAAAAACCAGTAAGGAAACATTGAAGACCAACAAAACCTTGCTATGAAGCAGACAGAATTTGTTTGATAGATGACCAGTTTTACACCAAACACACAAAATTTTACCCATTTTTTTTACATAAAATATTTTTAAAACTCCTTATTTATGTTCTATGTATTTATGAATAGTGTAAAAAGACTGATATACTAAAAACAGCTAAACAAATTTAGAATAAAAAAAACTGTAAGAAGTACATCTAAAGTGCAAAGTTAGCAAAAGCCACCTAAAAAATAAAAACAGTGTATTATAGTTTCCTTCACCTTGTCATCGCACAGCTGAGGATCTGGGGGTTAAGGTCCAGTCACCTTTACTTTTGAAGTTTGATTAAAAAATGGTGAGGAGTAACCCACTGTACCATGGTGGCCCACTTCAGGATCTCAGGTTGTACTTAGGCTTGTAGAACATCAAGAGGTCAGCAATATATTCTGGAGCTAACCTCCTATGAGCCTTAACCTCATCCCCCTTGAGCCTCCTGCACTGGGTCAGGTTCTATTAAGCTATTTATTGAGGGTTTCCGAGCATGGCACTACATCACATCCAAAATAAAGATGTCACATTTGTGCTGCTTTAATTTCTGTTGCAACTAATTCTGTGGACCAGACATTGAGGAATTTAGACCAGCAAAAACATTTTACATTTTAATTATATTTTTCTTTTATTTTAGCTTAGTTAAAAAAGAATCAAGAGATGCACTATATTTCAAATTGTCAAAGCAGTCTCTTATACTGAGTTCAAACAGTTTTGTTGTGGTTACTAAAGGAGTTTGGAAAAGTTTTCAGGGCAAATTAAGGGGAAAAATAGCCAATCACTCACAGGGTTAAAGGTGAACAATGCATAATGGGCAACTATTTCACACCAAAGGCTTTAGTGAAGTATTGATTATTGGAAACATGTTTCCAAAAAATCTGTTCTAAAACTGAATGGGAATCAGTGAGTTGAAGTTTGTTGAGATTCTTGGGGTATTTTGTTCTTTTGTTCAAATTTTTGGCAGATGTAAATGTCCATATTTTACTTTATTACACAAAAGATAATTTAAAATGGTTTCATTGATATTTAGCTTGAAATTGAAGTGCTTATCAGCAATAACACAGAGGTACGGAGATCCCAGAGTAGTTGTGTTTTAATGACCAATGATATTTTCTTGGCATGTTAAAGTAATGTATATGTGTTTGATGAGTGTGCATTACTGGCACAAACTGTAAATGATATTTTGCTCTTACAACCTAACTCTCTCTGAAGAAATGGCAGAGCTGATTGATGACTTGCAAAATCTAAATTGACTTACATCATGGAAATTTCAGAATAGACTCAGTCTAAAACTAAAAATCAAAACTTGGCAATGTCTGAAATGCTCTGTTGAAATATACTAAGAAACCAAGGTGCACCAATTGTCCCAAAAAAGTACTTAAGTGTAGTTGTTCCAGCCGGTACGTTTTTAAACTTTGTACCTTTGAAAGAACAGATCTCTAAGGACAAAATAGACTTTTTTTTCTGGAAGAGAAGTGTAAACAATAAGAGCAGCCGTTACAGCCACAGTCAATTTAGAATCACCACTTAACCTAAGCTGCTTGTGATGGATGATGAGAGAAAGCTGTGAAACACAGAGAAAACTTATACAGGCACAAGGAGCACATCTAAACCTCTTGACAGAAGGAGATGCTGCCAAGATTCAGATCATGAACCTTCTTGTTGTAAAGCAACAGTTCAAACTACCAGAACACAGTGCAGCCAACACTTCAATTCAAGCTGACTCTGCCTATTTGCCTGTAGCTTATGGCTTTTAAGATCAACTGAAGAGTCTGAGGGATCATTTCTGTACCCGACAGGTTATTTTTCTGAGAATTGTACCCTGGAAATAGAAACAAAACCCTTATTTGTCTGTGTTATTCTGACAAATCCAACAGGAGTAAAACAATATGGTAACGGCTTGACTTAAAATAGAAACTTAAAGCAGATAAATGCTGCTCATCAAGGAAAATATTCTCCTTTTTTTACACTGCATCATAAAAACTGTCTATTAAGAATTTTGTATAATTCTGCTGTGTGTTAATGGGTGATCAAAAGAAATGTATTCATAAAATCTTTTAGTTTCCTTTTACTTTAAGGCTGGATAATCTATGTTGTTCATTTATAGAAATAAGGAAACAGAAGTCTGTGCAGTAACAGTTCAGAGACTCTCCTCCCATTTGAAGACAAGATTAGCTCCTTGTGACAGCAAAAGGTCTTGGTGCACATTGTGTGTGTTTGCAAGTTTCTGGGCGAGGAAATGGGAAAAGCTGAAGGTGAGGTCACAGCCATTGTGTCTGTGAAGACTATAACAACTCGATCTGCATCTATTTCCTATTATTAAAGGGTCGTAAGAAGGCTCTTGGTGTCAGGATCTTGATCTTTACAGGCAGATGTATTGTTGATAAAACCAAATCCAGAGGTCAGAGGATATAGCGCACGCCCCAGAATTTTAAAATTTATAGATGAAGGAGATTAAAGTCCATGATAAATCAAAGTATATTTATCTTTTAACTTTAAATAGAGGACAGACTGCACCTTATGTCAACTGGGCCTCAGATAACTTTTCCATTTTTGCCCCCATGCTATCAAAAAAAGAAACACATCCCTTGCAATAATATTTTGTTTTATCTGCAGGTTTTCAAGAACTGTGTTTTTTTTTGTTGTTTTTTTTTTTTAGGTTTTGTTTTTATCATATTGCAGCCATCCTTTGGCTCGGGCACATGTTGAGTTTTTATCTACTGAGAAGATGAGCCCATTTTTGACACAGACATCATTTCTTACTATGATAACAATGTGAAGATTAAAACATAAAACCTCTCTGCACACCGTGATGGCCAAGCAATGCAGCTGAGAGTAGCTGAAAAGTTGTATTTCTTTCTGCTCATTGTATGATGTTAAAATGTGAAGTTTGCAGAGATTCGTAGGACTTAACTTCTGTCTTGGCAGAGAACTTCCCCCCTCTCACATAGTTCAAACATGAGTGCAGCATCAGTCTTTTACAGCTTTGGTTTTCATCCAGAGTAGCTGGAGCAGCTGTGTTTGGACAGACAGGAATTCTCTGAGCCTTCGGTGAGCTGAGAAATGGCAGAATAGTGCTGTAAATGACGTCTCTTTGTCCTCTGTGCATCACAGAAAAAAACATATGACATACGTAAGCTCAGGGAGTGAAAAAGTTAGTAAAGAATGACTTCATTCACAAACTTGTATAAGGCAGTTTAGTATAAAATAACAAGTGTAGATCTTAGTTTGCTGCAGGTGTGAAATGAAACCAAAAACAGATGGATGTTCAACAAGAAGAAGAAATTGTCAAAAAGTTCCAGCTTTTCTATAGTAAAGATTTGTAACTTTTCAGTTTCATGTGATTTCCAAAGTTATCTTGAAGTTGCAGATGATCAAAGAAAAAAGGCAAGATTATCTTAAGATAGGAACTAATTTACTTGCTTTTCCAGCATGTAGTAGATTAAACATTATTACCATTACCAGGCGTAACATCAGAGAGACAGAGGAACATGGTGCTGGTAGCCGACTAATGGACTACTGGAAAAAAAAGAGTAAAGGGGGAGCAGAAAGAGAACTTATTTAAAAAGAAGGTGCTTGGAGAGGAGGCGGGAAATGCCAGAAAATGTCTGATATTTTCAAATCCTCCTCCAGCAGTGGTGTCCAGTCACCCGCGATGTCACGCGAGTTAACGTTTAATAAATGACAGATGCAGGCGGGTAGCGTGTTTTTGGGGGGCAAACTTTTATCTGAAGATAACATGATGATTACTGGTTGAGATTCTCCATGAGCCCTTCATGTAGCTGTAATAATGAGCTGGTAGGCTACTAGCTCCTGTCTAAACTTCATTCTACTGGAAATGTTTCACTGGTTTGTTGTTTTATTATTAAACCACATCAGCCAAACACACAACTACAAATGGATATGCTACTGTTTATATACACTAGCTCATATTTGAGTTACAACCTGGATAAAATAAAACAGTTAGTTAATTATTTGTGTTGTATTAAACTGACAGGTGGATATTTTAATACTTGGCTACTTGGCTATAACAGTCTGTCCACATATACTACTTATATATGTAAGTTTGGTATTTATTATTATTTATTTATTGAAAATACAGATTTCAGCATTTTATTTTCTGTTTTATTTGTGGCATGTATATTTATATAGCTGAAATGCAACACCTTCTTGACCTCCTGAACTAGAGATCCAAGTTTAGTTAAGCTATGTATATTTTATTTTACATACAAAGCACTTTATTTTCAATATTACCAGTTGCTTGTTTATTTCCGTACCTGAAATACGTCACATGTTAACCTTCGTATAGGGGTGGTCTGAATGAGTGAATGTCTCCTGGTCTGACTTTTTGTCCCAGTCCGGCCCTGGTCCAGTGAGGGTTTCAGGGAAGCTGGAGCCTATCCCAGCAATTAACAGGCGAGAGGCAGGGCACACCCGGGACAGATAAGATATAGAAGTATCTAAGTCTTAAATAATGATATATGTATAAAACAAAAGTTAAAAGTAACATGCAAATCCAACTAGAATAAGACAAGTACAATGAAACAGCAACTGAATAAAACAGTTAAAGCCCGTTGACTATGCAGGCCCTGCCCTGGCTCCGATGCTGCTTCCCCAGCAAACAGCTGCAAAGAAAAGCACACCTGAGACGTCAGACTGGTAAAAGATCACCAACATTTTGCTGCAGACATTGAAGGATCTGAGCCGTCTCAAGAAGTACATCCTGCTTATCCGCTTCTTGTACACAGCATCTGTGTTGGATTTCCAGTCCAGTCTGTTGTGGATGTTCACTCCTACTTATAGTTCTCAACAATCTCCACCTCCTGCCCCATGATCTTCAGCGGCGGTAGAGGAGTCCTCTTCTTCCGGAAGTCTATCGCCATCTCTCTAGTCTTGGTCACATTCAGATGCAGGGGATTCCTGCCAGTCCACTCTACAAACCTGTCCACCAGCATTCTGTACTCCCCCTCCTTTCCCTCTCTTATACACCCTACACCAGCTGAGTCATCAGAAAACTTTCTGAAGGTTGCAGGACTCTGTGTTGTACTGAAAGCCAGAGGTGTATATAGTGAAAAGGAAAGGAGACAGCACAGTCCCCTGAGGAGCCCCTACTTCACTTTTACTGACTGAAAAGGCTTCACTGTCAGTATTTCTAAGGAGAAAAAAACACATACATGATCCATGTATCAAAACTTTTTTAGAACCAGTCATTGTTGTTTCACCTAAAACCCTCTGAAACTGCCAGTATTAAGTGATTGCTTCTGTAATTCAAAAGGTTTTAAGTGCATATTACCAAAGTCTGTTGAGACAGATTCTAATCTGACCAGAACCTCACTGGCTTTCTTTATTTGTTTATGTTTTCTTTATTTGTGGTTCTAGGTGAGCTGTATTGAATTAAATACTTGGAATTATGTCACTAGTGTAGGTCATCCTGATGATTAAGACTAACTTTTACACATTGTTGGCATGAAATCAGACAAATGTCCATGTCTACCAGACAGGGACACAAGAACACAGGTACATTGCAACACTGCAATAACTGTAGGATCCATCAATAATAAAGCTTGAACTTATAAATCAGGACATCTCAGACTTCATGATCATGAGTTTCATGATAATTTGTCTGTTAATGGGCTTTTATAAATTAAAAAGGACAACTTTCTGCAGGAAATTAATACAAAGAATAATGACGCCGTTGCATGAATGTGAACTTTTCTTCCTGAAATTAACCTAATAATAAAGAAACATTGCTTTAAGCAAACAGATGACTGATCACACAAATAGGATCAATAGACATAGGTAAAAATGATAACAGATAAAAGATTAACAGCAAAGTATAAAAGTTAAATAAAACAGCTAAAGAAAGAAAACAACTGACAGTGATGAGAGTGAAGGTTGACAGGAAACTGTAAGGAAGAATGGAGAGGAGAGAGGAGAGAGAGATGAGGGAAAGCCAAAATTATGACATAGTGGGGAAAAAATGCGAGAAATTGAGTGATGGAATGAGCAAAAAAGGCAGGAAAAGAGAAGCAACGATGAGACGATAGAGGGGTAGCAGGAAAAGAAAGGTGCTGAGAGTTTATCTCTCTGTACATATGGTTCATTCCTGATCTGTAGACCTTTCATTTCTACGCTTCATTCCTGTCAACACATACACAAACACCACGTCTTTCAGCCCTCCCACAAACAGCATCTAAGGTTGGATATATGAAAGGCCTGACTGTGTGATGCTTGAAAAAGAGCTCCTTTTAAGGTTCATTTTTCTTTTCAATTACATGCATTCTGTCTTGGTGACCCTGCATTTTTCCTGCCACCTTTTTGACCCCTTCAATCATCACATCTGTCAGAACAGCTGTACCAGCAAGGGCATGGGTGACACTGGGGTTGTAAAAATACACAAACAAGATGTAGGATGGGAGAGGGATAACAAACAGAGGGACAGAAATCCACAGCAGAGTCACAGTGTTTCCATGAAATAGTCTAAATAAAAATATATTTTTGATCAATTACAAAAACATTTCACCTCATATAAACCCCTCTAGATAATATCAGTTGGTGTTATATTATACATAGTTGGAAAGCCTGATTAATTACCTTTAAAACAAGGTCTAACTTGTGAGGATCATGCTTCTGTGGAATGATCAACACAACTAAACATGTGGGTGGTGTTTTCCAAAAAATCCCAAGCAACATTCTCCTGTTGGTATTCACTCTTGTCTTGAGCGGCATGGTGGATTGGATGATTACACTCTCCCACAGTAATAAGGACAAAACAACACACGTTTGCCATTCTAACACTTTATTAATTTACACTGTCAGGGACCTCAGAAGTGAGTGAAAATCTATATGGAGCCAGAACAGCCTGGCAAAATGGAGGCTGCTAACAGTAAAATAACCAGAAAAAAATGGCTTCACTCTCATCTGAATTGGTTTATATCATTAGATTATTTCAATGAATGACTAAGTGTGTTAAACACACTTTACCTATTGTTTAAACTGCTTTCATCTTCAATTGGACAACTCTCTTCATTAATAGAGATGTCCAAAAATAATGGAAAATAATAAAACATTTTAAAATAATCAAAACATCATGATTTCTGATATGGTTATAATCACTTTTCAAAAGTAATTCTAGTTAGTAGTAGTCCAAGTGATGTACTAGTAGGGGTGGACAAAGCAGCAGTAACAAAAACTACAAAAATGTTCATAGTACAACATCTGAAGCTAAACTAAAGCTTGCAACTAAGAAACAGCAACTATGTCAAAAACAGTCACATTTGCAACCAAATATGACAACAACTACTTCTCCACAAACTACTGAAACTGCAACAGCTGAACCAGACACTGAGGCTGCAGCAGCACTTGCAACTGTGACATTGACGAGTGAAAGTTAACAATTTCTCTGCCACTGTAGCAACACCTAATAACCTAATAACCAACCACTGCAATGGTTGCAGTGGCAATCAATTATGATTATGCTGTGTGCTACACAGCATAATCATAATTGATATGGGTCTTTTTGTTGCAATTAAGCTTTCTCATAACACTATGGTCAAACCTCAATATAGGAATAGCAAGATTTAAAAGCAGGATGTAGCAGCAGGAAACAGTATGGTGAGTTCTCAGCAGTCCCAACCCACATTATGCTCAGGATACAGAGTGGGCGACTCTTTGAAGAACAAATAAGTCGCACCAAAATCCTTGGGAATGTGTTTACTTTTGGATTCTCACTGGTCAATATAGCAGCACTTTTCTGTTGCAGAGGGATTTTGAAAGTATGAAATCTGATCAGTTGAAGACAGCTCTGCAAGATTAAATAAAAGCAGCTTGTGGAGAGTTTATCTTCATCTGCCATCCAACATGTGATGAAACCATCTAATCTATACAATGTCTGCCACAGTCAAAGATGTATTGCAGACTGACCACACCATGTGAGGAGAGCATTTAATTGATCCAAGAAATCATTTAGATTCAGAGCAAAGATAAACTATTAGGAGAAAAAAAACACAAAAGCCTGATAATTAGGCTGTTAAGCCACAAAACCTATTTACATTTGTCCTCTCTCAAAAAAAGCTCACGGGTGGGTAAAGTAGGAAATTGATATAAAATAAATTTGACAAATGCTCATTCAAATGAAACTGTCACTGGATGAGAAACCACAAAAAACAGAGCCGTTTGGTCAGTTTTTAAACATGTCATCACCATTTAAATATATTATCACCAAGAACTAACAAGTGTTTAGTGGCATTTAACCTGTTTTCATAACTTGATCAGAAAAGATGCTTATTATATTATGAAGGGATAAAGTGATGCATGATATGAAGCGTGCAAGGTGTTTGCAGTAGTGAGAACATAATGCAAAAAGAAACTGAAAAAGAAACAACTTGGAGACTGTAGTGACATTAATGGCACAACAGTTTTGTTTTGCGTACTTTTAATGGTACAGGCTGAACACCTCAGGATCTGGAGGTATAATGATGGGTGGAGAATATGGAGAGATAGAGGAAGGGTTAGGTTACTAACAGGAAGAGGCACAAAGAGGAATGTGTTGGACAGGAGGATATGACCAAACTCAACACCTTGTGTCTCTTTTCTCAAGAGAGACCACATCATTATGTGAACAGGAGAAAATAAAGGACACACGCAACAGAGGTGGTGCCACATTCTTTGCTATGCCACCTCTGGTTTCCTCTTCAGGCGTAACAAACTTCATTTGAACTCACTGTAGGCAGATCATCTGAGAAACCGCAGTTTGCATTTGCACCAACAGAGAGATTGCTCCTCTTCTGAATGATGTAAACTGTACACCAGCTCTGAATTCAAAAGATTAATGAAAAGGTGCTCTCAAGATGAATTATTGTGTTACAAAAAAACCTATCAATTCTTTGGCCACTGATGAAACTCTGGTCTGCTTGACAAATATGCCTTAAAAGACACCACACAGAGGAAAGAGTTGAATAAAAGAGGAGGAAGGGGGAAAAAAAGAGACTCTTTTGAGAAGCTCTTGCTGCAGTTTGAGGTTTTCCTGTTTCCATTCGGTATGTCAAAGTACAAAGCATGACTGGGTTGGCATCACCTCACAAATCATCAGGTGGATGGGAGAGTACATCCTGTAGAAATCTGCCTTCTGTCTTCTGACAGCTATCACTTCTTTTTTTTTTTTCTTCTTTTTTTTTGTGGGTTTTCAATGTATTTCATGTCATCAATAGGAAAAATCCCGAAAAATAAATTAACTGTTTTTGTTGGAGTGTTTATTTGCTGCTAAGCCACTGGCATTCTGCTCTTATTTCTGAACTGTATTTACATGGAAGACTACTTTGAGGTTAAGATAAGCACATGCTGGTGCAGACAGAACAATGTGTTCTCTGAAAAAAAAACACTGATGGTTTTACCTAGCGAATGTACTTGGTACATTTAGTGGTACAGGGGGGAACTTTGTGCTGCATATTTAAACTGTTAGGCACTGTGTGCATCTAATGACAATATGTCCAAATATACACAGCTTTAGTATTTCTATGAAATCCAGGCTCTCTTTCTCCTAAATACTAGCCTCACTTAATCTTGTGGCTCAAAATTAGCTATAATCATGTTTGTAGAATATGTAGTCTCTAAGTACCCGCATGAGACTTTAAGCCCTTACTTTGACCTTTGTCAACATTTAACAAGCAATGTTATTACCGCAACCCAGCCAGGAAGATACTATGTATGTGTCATGCTAAGGTTTCCATGAGGATGACCAGCACATTTTTAAAATGATCATTTTAGTTCCAGTGGTTGGGATTGATTGATTTTCATCCCTGAACAAGTCATGTTTTCAGCTAAACCTGAACAGGAATTGTTTTAGTAAAATGTTGTTGTGTTATCATTGGACTAAAAGCTGATGATAAACATTTAAAAATATATAAATGTTTGATAGCACCTCTTGTTGTTACATCATCCCTGCCTGTGATGGACAGACTATGGCCAATTTGGCATCCATCTTGCATCCCGTCTCTCCTCCCTGTCGTACTCAAGCTAGTAAAAGTCAATCTATTATTTATTTTCCTAGCTTCCTCCAATAATGACCTTTTAAATTTCTTTGCTGAAATCGTGGTGAGCATGCAAAATGGCTAGTGTAAAGCAAAATGAGGCCATCATGTGGTGCTATAGGTTGAAAAAAAAGGGAAGTGTTTCTCAGCCCCATGATGCTGCAGGGCAATGATGGCCCTAGAAATGTGCATGCTGATTGTCAATGTGCCATCAAAACAAGTCAGAGACACAGAGTTTTAAGGTCATAAACTTATTGCTTTAAAGTAAAATATTAAGAAAGACATCTGATCTGATGTAGAAATGCTCATGTGAGTTGTATCTCCCTCCCACCGATGGTACATTACAGGATGCAGTTGTGATCAAAAGACCTAAAAAGTTGTTTTGAGTGGAGGACTTACTGACTCACTGCCTGCCTTATTTGCTGCCTACTTACAAGTTAGTAGCTGTAAACATCCATGCAACCTTTATTTCACTGTGTAAAGTAAACCTCTCTGAAGCAAGAATCTTTAGTGACACCGCTGTTCCTGAGTGCATGAATGAATCAAATAAATTAAAATCAAGACAAGTCACATTTTATTTAACAGTTTAGAGTACATAGTAATTTGGCTGAATCTGGCTCGAACTACATACCTAACATGAAGCACATCCAAAGTATTTATCTTTAAATGAAATAAAAGCAGCACCTCTGAACTACAATGTAAAGGGGCAAAAAGAAGTCATGTCTTGTTCTGGGCAGAAGCTGCGGAAGTGTAACCAGACAGAGGCCAAAACAAGAAGTTTGTGGTTTCATGTTCTGACACGTGATTGCAAGAGAGCTGGTAAAAAAGAAAAGAAGAAAAAGAATCTACTCTGAATAAATAAGGTTAAAAAAAAGTGGTTTCCTAAAGAACCAAAGGCAGTAGGTGCTGTCTGTACACTGCAGACATATGATATACACCTAAAGCCGACCCTTGTCTTCTGATTGGCTACTGTCCTGCTGTGATGTCACCATGGCTTGTTTATAAAAAGGGTAACAGGCTCAGCTGCTTCAGAGTGTAGTTGAGGCCTGAAAGAGCTTATATATATACATGAGTGAAAACAAAGAGTGAAGCAAAGTGTGTGTCACACACAAAACTAGAATTTTATACCTAAAAAAATAGAAAACAAGCTGCTGGAAAATAAATTTCAATTATGTTGTGGACTTAAAATGATTTGGAAGATGAAGTGACTGGACTAAAGCAGAAAACAAAGCCTGAAGGTAAGAAAACTAACTTTGCAAATCTGCTTTGCATTCATATGATTCACACGCAAACACACACATGCATTGTGGTATAATGGGTGGATTTTAATTTCAGTGTATTAAGTGTCAGTTAAAGCTAAAATTTAAAGCAATGAAAAACAGGTACTGTTTTTAAGATCACAAAAAAGTTAATGTCAGCAATTGCTTTTGAAGATCACATGAAACTGAAGTGTTGACAGACTGAAGCTTCTCTTTCATGACACGTTCAGTGTACATTTTCTAGCTTAAATACTTTAAACCAAACACATCTAAAATATTTGAACAAAATCATTCATATTCTCATCCCTTAATTCTCACAGCTGTTAAATGGAAATCAACGCTGACTAAACAGTTTTGCAAACTAGTTTTTTTTCCCAGATAATCCAAACTTTTGTCAAACACAGATTATATGATCTGGACATGTTTAAGTCTTGTTATTTGCTGTCTTCTGTTTATTCTACTGAGCTCTGCTAAAGATGGGTGTTGTGTGTTTATGTACTTTCACACCGTTGCCCATGTGCATGCACCATTAGTGCACGTATTTGCAGTGAGTGCTCAGTGTAATTACCATCACTGAGCCAGCTCTGCCTTGGAATTTTTATGTCGCAGTAAATCTTTTGTGTTTGATCATGAGCAGGTTTTTGTTGTGTGTGAGTGTGTGAAGGGAGGCAATCGGAGTCTGTGCCACAGGATGAATTAATGCAGATAACTGCCAAGATTATTATTAATCTGATTGGCTGGGGCATAGAACATCCACAGTATGAAGGGGACTGGTGTAGAGATATGGTCAGCTTCAGACTTTTTGATTCAATAAACACTGGCCATTACCAAGACATGAATAATAAAGGAGAAATCAATTTCACAGTTAAACTGATATTGCATGAGGTGCATGATCATGTGTCGAGGCCAATCTGTGCAGTACCACCTTTCATTTAATCTGAAATAGGCATTGGTAATGAAACATTGATTTTTTTTTTATGGGTCTGCAGTCAGTTTTCCTGCTGATCCATCATTTTCTCTAACACAAATGTGAAATGCAGGCATTTTCCACATGATGACACATTTTGGCACAAAGATGCTGTTGAGCGTTGCAGATGCAATAACAATACTGACGCTCCAAATAAATGTCTGGGGCAGTGTAATGTCACTGTAAAGCTTTGTCTGCTGAGCACAGCCATTTATGCCACTTGTACGATGATTGTCATAAATCAACAAACTTGTCTCGTTCCTCTCTGACGTTTTGAAATGCATCCCAAAATTCAACACTTTGCTCATTGACCGCTGGAGAACTGTGTAAACACTTGTGAATCAATGTACCTCTTTAGAGGTGCCATTAAAAAGTGTTGTGGTTGTTTTGATTTTGTTGGAATAAAGCCAACTTATACAAGGGAGTGAGCACAGATGATCTAATTAACTAAAGAGCTTCTAGTTGTAAAGAGAAAATAAAGCAAAGATGTAGTTTTCTGTCAACGACACATATCACAAACAGTAAGAGAGATACTGTGAAACCTACAAGCATTTACAAGCAGCTTGCAAAATAAGGAACCCCCCCCCCCCCCCAACATGATTTATTTATCTTAAACCTTTGCTGTCTCGGGACTCCCCCACCCCCCCCAAATGCAAAGTCAGAACAGCAAACACGGATCACCATGTGCCTGCTGTCAGCTGGGCCACCTCTGTGAAAAAGCAGTTATGCTCAGCCAACCTGCTCTGCATAAATAAAAGTGAATGTCTTGTTTTATGCATGTGTGCATTACAATGAATAAATAAATGCATGACAGCAAAAGTTCCTATTTACAGAATGATGCCATAAAAGCCACTTTGTGCTGCTACTCTCACACAACTGAACAGTGCAGTATTCTACTTCCTGCAATGCCAAATGCGTCCAACATACCCACAGCAATAGGGGTGTGTTAAATTAGGATATATTTAAGGTGACTGCTCGTGCTGCAGTGCTGCAGCACTAGCTCTGTTGCATTGCATAATGCATATGCTCCTGTTGCTATAGTATTTCGCAAACCCAGCTTTTCCCTAGCATCAACCTGTAAGCTTGTTGTATACTTCGGTAAAGTGATTAGATGAGAGCATTAAACCAAAGTGTACACTCTGTTCCACATGGTCAGATACTATTACGGAGTCTGAGTGACTTTGAACAAGATCTGCTGTTTGGTGCATCTTTTCCCAATACTTTCTGTCAGTGTGCTAATCTTTATCATAAAAACCTAAAAAGGAAAAAGCACCATAAAATAAGAGCTAGATATAAACAAGACATGAAAACGTACTATGACATGATACCATGTCAGGATAGAATGCTGCTGGTGGACATAGGTTATCACTGGGGGAGAGAAATGCAAAGACATGTACACAGTTAAACCTGATGAACTCATGATAACAAGAGGGGTCATTTAACTTTGTGAAAAACCACATATGTTTAGTTCTATAAGATAGCAATTTGGGTAACTCTGCCCCGGTGACCCAAAAGGACCTATTTCTCAGAAAATAGGTCTCCAGTTTAGATGTAACTTTATTTCTGCATTGTTGGGTGTATGCCAGAAAGAATTTTTTTTTTTATTTACAAATAGAGTAAATACCTCAGCCTTTTTTAATGGCACGTTATGGTCACACTCATATGGAAATGAGGGTGTAAACACTGTGCAATAGGGGAGTGGTGCATTCAGGCACACTAGCTGTAGAAACACTCTTACCACATTAAATAATTTCCTGTTTAACTGTTATTGCTCGATATGTATTTTTAAAATTACCCCAGTTTATTAAAAAAGTGTGGGAAACAGACAGCTTTTGCTAATATTTAACTATCCAAAGTAGATGAACACGTATGCAATTCAGTGCACAAAATAGATCATTTGTAAACTTATAAATGTTTTAGGAAACTTGTCATCTATATTTTTTAAAAATCTGTAATTAAAACATTTTGAGGGGTTAAATTAGGTTCCCTAATGAGATTTTAAAATGACTAACTTTAACCCTTTAAGACTGGCTTTATCTAATTTTATGGTTTCTGTTCTGGAAATGAATGCATAGCACAACAAAATAATACCTTATTTGCATGTTTTGATATAAAAATATTCAGAAAGAGGGTGATGCAAAACAGAACTGTTTTAATATAGGACCTGTAATCAGATGAGAATTTTTCATTATGATATTTTTCTTTGGAAATATTACTCCAGTTTAAATATTGAGAGACCTCCTGCATTGTTTTGAACGCAGATGGAATAAAGAAAGCATCAGGCCTGATCAGAGGGCTGTTTCACGAAACCGAGATGAGGATTTCCCAGTTATGACTGGGAGAGTTGTTTAGCACTCCCAGTCAGGAGTAACTCCAGACAAAAATGATGTTTTGTACAGTTTTAATCTATATTTTTATCAAATCTGATTTTCTTTGGTCATCATTGATTATGTAACAATAAACCTAAATAACTAAAAAAAAAATACCATTTAGTTTAACTGTGACCATCATTTTCAATTATTAATGTCACTGTCACAGCAAATTCTATAAAAAAAATTTTACATATTGATGTTAAATATGTTGGAAGGTTTGGTCTGTATCACTGATTGATATCAGCTGATCAACATGCAGGTTGCTTTCAAGATCGAACAAATTATTTTCATTATTTATTTATTTATTTTAGTTCATTTGCTCTAAGCTTAAAATAAAGACCTTTACATTTTAGACAGAATACTTTATTCATCAGCTGAGGAAAAAATGATAAGATCATAAGGAGCAGCAACTTTTCCATGTCGGTCGTGAGCGTGCACTCAGTAGGCTTACGTACACCTGGCTTGACTTGGACGTTCCTTCTCGGTCTCGTTTGGCGTTCATGAAACCAGTTAAGCCAGGACACTCTGACAAGGCTTGGTCAAGCCCTGTTATTTTCTTTTATCCTGGATAACTTCATTCTATTTCTGTGAAACAGCTCCAGAACTAGCCACTTTGTTCTTTTTTCAACAGTTTGTAAAAACTCGCCTCATGACAGTCTAATACTGAAATCTGTATATAACATCTGCGATGCAAATTATTGAATGCATTACAACTCTTTCATACCTGATGTGGTATTCTGACTTAACTTCATGTGCCTTTGGGACATGAACGTGTGTTCCTGACTGTCTTTATCCATTTTGGCTCAACAGTGCTCTTTTGTTTTGACAGTAGATAATGGAAAATGGGAGCTTTATGACAACAATCTCTAGCCAACCAATGAACAACAACCACACCCTCAACACCTCGGACTCAGCAGAGTATAGCGATGCAGAACTCGTGCTGCTTGGTGTTGCCATGGCTGTTCTGGTTCTAGCCATAGTTTTTGGTAAGTAAAAACAAACCTAATTAATTAGCTGCTTACTGTATTTAGCAGATGCATGGATAGTTGGTGGATAAAAAAAAAAAAATCAAATTCCACTTTCAGTACAGCATGAATTTCTTCTGTGCAGGTAATGTGATGGTGATTACAGCCATCTTGCGGTTCCAGCGGCTCCAAACGGTAACAAACCTCTTCATTGCCTCACTTGCTGTCGCTGACCTCATCATGGGAGTGATTGTGGTCCCATTTGGCTCCAGTAATATCCTGCTGAGAAAATGGAAGTTCGGAAACTTTATGTGTGACTTCTGGACAGCAACGGATGTACTGTGTGTAACAGCCAGTATCGAAACACTGTGTGTGATTGCTCTAGACCGCTATCTTGCCATCACCTCACCTCTTCGCTACCCAACTCTGCTCACCAGGTATAAGACTCACCAGCAGTTCAGTATTGTAAAGAAATCAGTTAATAGTCATGATGTTTTCAGCTGTAAAGAATCAAACACATTTAAATGTCTCAGTCCTGCTTTGCCAAATGCATGGAATAGTAACTTCCACATTTGCAAGCCTATTTTCTTTTTTATGTGTTAGCTAACTGAGCTGCATCCCAATCAGTGAAGTCACATCAGTTGTTTTCAGTCGACTGTCACGTTATAGCTTGCTGTGACATCACTTTTTTGGGTGTGGCCAAGAGAGCAACTGTTTGGAAAATGTGTACCCATTAACCCATTAGACCAGAAGCTCTTTCTACACAAGGATGCAGGTACACTCATATGCAGCATCAGGTGTTAATGGGTTAAACAGTGCCATGGTAATGATTAGCCCTTTTAACTCAGCATGGATTTATTCTTTCTCCCTAGTGTGTATGTGTCTTTCATGTGTCTGAATAAGCATCTATCTATTTATTTATTTCTCTATTTATTTATTATTTAACATTTGAAGACATTTGAGAGGGTCTGTTTGCAGGTCTCAGGGATTTTTTCAACATATGAAGTTTTATTGTGCTCTTTGTAACAGTGCAGATCTACGGAAGCGTGGAGCTGCCACCCAAATAAAAAAAATATCGGTAACACTTTACAATACTGGACGCAAAATTTGCTTCGTTACTAGGCAACGCCTTGAGGGCGAATCAGGAAGTAATGGGTAGTTAACCAGTACTTACTGGTGACCACAAAGACCAGGCTTATTAGGGAATTACTTGTTAATTATTTGCTTCGTTACTAGCGAACGCCTTACAGGCGAATCAGGAAGTAATGGGTAGTTAACCAGTACTTACTGGACCCACAAAGACCAGGCTTATTAGGGAATTACTGGTTAATTATTTGCTTCGTTACTAGCGAACGCCTTACTGGCGAATCAGGAAGTAATGGGTAGTTAACCAGTACTTACTGGTACCCACAAAGACCAGGCTTATTAAGGAACAAAAGAGAAATTCTTCATGTGAATACTGGATTACTCTGACTCGTTGAGTGAACAGCTAGTCAAAAACCTGTTTCCTGGTGGTTTTGGAAGCCTTTGTAAGGATGAAAAGCAGTTTTATTTATTTATTCTTGTACTGCTGTGTCATCTTACCTTTACTTGTTTATCACTTACTAAGTAATAAGTCATTACTTAGTCATTGACTGGTCATTATCTGTTATATTGTTTACTTCATATAAAAGTCAAACATCATACCAAGTACTTACCAGGGAACGCATCATTAACTAAGCAGTACCTGACCAGTACCTACTACTTTTGTGGACATTATTGTAAAGTCAAACATCATACCAAGTACTTACTGAGGAACGAAGCATTAACTAAGCAGTACCTGATCAGTAGCTACTAATTTTGTGGACATTATTGTAAAGTCAAACATCATACCAAGTACTTACTGAGGAACGAAGCATTAACTAAGCAGTACCTGATCAGTAGCTACTAATTTTGTGGACATTATTGTAAAGTCAAACATCATACCAAGTACTTACTGAGGAACGAAGCATTAACTAAGCAGTACCTGACCAGTAACTACTAATTTTGTGGACATTATTGTAAAGTCAAACCTCATACCAAGTACTTACCGAGGAACGAAGCATTAACTAAGCAGTACCTGATCAGTAACTACTAATTTTGTGGACATTATTGTAAAGTCAAACATCATACCAAGTACTTACTGAGGAACAAAGCATTAACTAAGCAGTACCTGACCAGTAACTACTACTTTTGTGGACATTATTGTAAAGTCAAACCTCATACCAAGTACTTACTGAGGAACGAAGCATTAACTAATCAGTACCTGATCAGTACCTACTACTTTTGTGGACATTATTGTAAAGTCAAACCTCATACCAAGTACTTCCTGAGGAACGAAGCATTAACTAATCAGTACCTGATCAGTACCTACTACTTTTGTGGACATTATTGTAAAGTCAAACCTCATACCAAGTACTTCCTGAGGAACGAAGCATTAACTAATCAGTACCTGATCAGTACCTACTACTTTTGTGGACATTATTGTAAAGTCAAACCTCATACCAAGTACTTCCTGAGGAACGAAGCATTAACTAATCATTACTTGAACAGTACCTACTAGTTTTGTGGCATTTTTTCTATACTGAAAATAACAGTTTGATCTCTTTAGGCTTTATGCATATAGCTATCTAACATGTGCAAACCATTCAAAATTGATAACAACTGCAGAAGAGACAGTATTTATTACACAAAATGTACCTTAAAGTTAGACACACACACACATGCAAGCATTTCCCCCAATAAATGGAAACTATCGTTTCCATATATTTTAAACTTTGTACTGTTTGCATATCTCGTGAAGCATATGTCCAAGTGCACCATTCTTGTGAGATTTGGCCACCCAATGTGTCCACTCTATTGAGGCAAGCTGTTTCTTCAAGGTGTTCTCTGTTCGATTGCCAGGCAGTCTCCAGACCTGGGATTTGTAGGTAGACCACTCACAGTCAATGTTCTTTGTATGGGCACCTGTTTCTGCGTTTACAAATGACCGGCTGTGGTTTACTGAATAGTGAACATATCCACTATTAGCCAGTGCCGTCATATAAACCCTCCATTGATCTGAGATGATAGTGGTCCCTTGGCAATCATAACACCTTATGACTGGGATCAAGTGCCACCAGGACTGTTTTCTGACTAGCCTCAGAATGGGCCGCCTTCTCATGCCTTTAATGCCTAGCATTCCAAAGACCCATGTTCACCTCCTCCAGATTTGTCCAAATCTTCCCCGACCATACTGTTCAAAATAAGAAAACATGGTAGTAAAAGTAAGTTTAATATTGTCCACAAATTCACAAAGTTCTTTGTATTTACTTGTAAAAACACACAGAAATATCACATAATTGGATATACTATTAGATCATTTAATTGGCTGTGTAAATATCAAGTTAAAAAGTACAAAAACAATGTATAAAAAAATCACTTATAAACATCTTTACAAGATATTATCATTCCACTTTTAGATCACAAAACCAAAGTGTGGTCACATTTTTTCTTTTAAATGAAGAAAAAGTTGTCAAATTACACTGATTTGCAACGACATTAAAACATGACATCCGAAATAACATTATCTGGTTACAATAGTGTTGAGGAATCTGACCTCTGATGCTGATTTTTTGCCTAATTGACCACTGCAGGGCTTCGGTCTGAAAGCACTTAAGCTATCGGTAAAGTGTGTGTGTAAGTCTTGTAAATTAAATTTATATACATTTATAATTGGAAGAATTCATAACAAATTGCATAAAGCTGTTTAATACTTTAAGCAATAAGATTTTTTTTAAGATCTTGGGCCTCATGTCTTGTAAAGAGGCAACCATAGGAAAATTCTTCCAATTATAAATGTTCACGTATTCATACCTTTAATTTGAAGTAGGCATTTTATTTTGAAGACGGCTTATGCACTTCCTCTTCCTTTTCTTCACGTTCTACCTTCGACATGTTTCCAGCGGTACAGCGGTCACTGACGATGTAAGTTGTGTTTATTCTGAGACAAGATTAATTTTTAAATGTAACTTACTCTTTCTGCTAGTGTTGTCCCGCTCCTGTGTATGTTTGCACTCTTTAAAATGCCCATTTCTGCCCGTTAGCGTGATCGCGATTTAGCATCGTTTAGCTAACCGTATGACTGTTAACTTCAGATTACTTTAAGCTAACATGTGTATGCTATATGTTTAAGTGTTATAGCAGCAGTATTTTATTAACCATGAAGTGTTTCTTTAGGACACTGTATTTAATTTACAAGACTTACACACACACTTTACCGATAGCTTAAGTGCTTTCAGACCGAAGCCCTGCAGTGGTCAATTAGGCAAAAAATCAGCATCAGAGGTCAGATTCCTCAACACTATTGTAACCAGATAATGTTATTTCGGATGTCATGTTTTAATGTCGTTGCAAATCAGTGTAATTTGACAACTTTTTCTTCATTTAAAAGAAAAAATGTGACCACACTTTGGTTTTGTGATCTAAAAGTGGAATGATAATATCTTGTAAAGATGTTTATAAGTGATTTTTTTATACATTGTTTTTGTACTTTTTAACTTGATATTTACACAGCCAATTAAATGATCTAATAGTATATCCAATTATGTGATATTTCTGTGTGTTTTTACAAGTAAATACAAAGAACTTTGTGAATTTGTGGACAATATTAAACTTACTTTTACTACCATGTTTTCTTATTTTGAACAGTATGGTCGGGGAAGATTTGGACAAATCTGGAGGAGGTGAACATGGGTCTTTGGAATGCTAGGCATTAAAGGCATGAGAAGGCGGCCCATTCTGAGGCTAGTCAGAAAACAGTCCTGGTGGCACTTGATCCCAGTCATAAGGTGTTATGATTGCCAAGGGACCACTATCATCTCAGATCAATGGAGGGTTTATATGACGGCACTGGCTAATAGTGGATATGTTCACTATTCAGTAAACCACAGCCGGTCATTTGTAAACGCAGAAACAGGTGCCCATACAAAGAACATTGACTGTGAGTGGTCTACCTACAAATCCCAGGTCTGGAGACTGCCTGGCAATCGAACAGAGAACACCTTGAAGAAACAGCTTGCCTCAATAGAGTGGACACATTGGGTGGCCAAATCTCACAAGAATGGTGCACTTGGACATATGCTTCACGAGATATGCAAATAGTACAAAGTTTAAAATATATGGAAACGATAGTTTCCATTTATTGGGGGAAATGCTTGCATGTGTGTGTGTGTCTAACTTTAAGGTACATTTTGTGTAATAAATACTGTCTCTTCTGCAGTTGTTATCAATTTTGAATGGTTTGCACATGTTAGATAGCTATATGCATAAAGCCTAAAGAGATCAAACTGTTATTTTCAGTATAGAAAAAATGCCACAAAACTAGTAGGTACTGTTCAAGTAATGATTAGTTAATGCTTCGTTCCTCAGGAAGTACTTGGTATGAGGTTTGACTTTACAATAATGTCCACAAAATTAGTAGTTACTGTTCAGGTACTGATTAGTTAATGCTTCGTTCCTCAGGAAGTACTTGGTATGAGGTTTGACTTTACAATAATGTCCACAAAATTAGTAGTTACTGTTCAGGTACTGATTAGTTAATGCTTCGTTCCTCAGGAAGTACTTGGTATGAGGTTTGACTTTACAATAATGTCCACAAAAGTAGTAGTTACTGGTCAGGTACTGCTTAGTTAATGCTTTGTTCCTCAGTAAGTACTTGGTATGATGTTTGACTTTACAATAATGTCCACAAAATTAGTAGTTACTGTTCAGGTACTGATTAGTTAATGCTTCGTTCCTCAGGAAGTACTTGGTATGAGGTTTGACTTTACAATAATGTCCACAAAAGTAGTAGTTACTGGTCAGGTACTGCTTAGTTAATGCTTTGTTCCTCAGTAAGTACTTGGTATGATGTTTGACTTTACAATAATGTTCACAAAATTAGTAGTTACTGATCAGGTACTGCTTAGTTAATGCTTTGTTCCTCGGTAAGTACTTGGTATGAGGTTTGACTTTACAATAATGTCCACAAAATTAGTAGTTACTGGTCAGGTACTGCTTAGTTAATGCTTCGTTCCTCAGTAAGTACTTGGTATGATGTTTGACTTTACAATAATGTCCACAAAAGTAGTAGGTACTGGTCAGGTAATGATTAGTTAATGCTTCGTTCCTCAGTAAGTACTTGGTATGATGTTTGACTTTTATATGAAGTAAACAATATAACAGATAATGACCAGTCAATGATTAAGTAATGACTTATTACTTAGTAAGTGATGAACAAGTAAAGGTAAGATGACACAGCAGTACAAGAATAAATAAATAAAACTGCTTTTCATCCTTACAAAGGCTTCCAAAACCACCAGGAAACAGGTTTTTGACTAAATGAGCTGTTCACTCAACGAGTCAGAGTAATCCAGTACTCACATGAAGAATTTCTCTTTTGTTCATTAATAAGCCTGGTTTTTGTGGGTACCAGTAAATACTGGTTAACTGCCCATTACTTCCCATTAGGCGTTCACTAGTAACGAAGCAAATAATTAACCAGTAGTTCCCTAATAAGTCTGGTTTTTGTGGGTACTGGTTAACTACTTATTACTTCCTGATTCGCCAGTAAGGCGTTCGCTAGTAACAAAGCAAATAATTAACCAGTAGTTCCCTAATAAGTCTGGTTTTTGTGGCTACCAATAAGTACTGGTTAACTACTTATTACTTACTGATTCGCCTGTAAGGCGTTCGCTAGTAATGAAGCAAATGATTAACCAGTAGTTCCCTAATAGGTCTGGTCTTTGTGGCTACCAATAAGTACTGGTTAACTACTTATTACTTACTGATTCGCCTGTAAGGCGTTCGCTAGTAATGAAGCAAATAATTAACCAGTAGTTCCCTAATAAGCCTGGTCTTTGTGGTCACCAGTAAGTACTGGTTAACTACCCATTACTTACTGATTAGCCCCCAAGGTGTTCCCTAGTAACGAAGCAAATTTTGCGTCCAGTATTGTAAAATGTTACCAAAATATCGGACCTTATCACGTTATAACGTGATATGTTTATTGTAAAAACGTAAAACGTATCACGTTATAACGTGATACTTTATTGTAATAACGTGAAACGTATCACGTTATAACGTGATAAGTTTATTGTAATAACGTGAAACGTATCACGTTATAACGTGATACGTTTATTGTAATAACGTGAAACGTATCACGTTATAACGTGATAAGTTTATTGTAATAACGTGAAACGTATCACGTTATAACGTGATATTTTATTGTAAAAACGTGAAACGTATCACGTTATAACGTGATAAGTTTATTATAAGAACACAGCCTGTACTGTATGCAGATGTTGTTACGACCTTTATTGGAGCAAAATACATTTTATGGTAAATATACTCATCAAGCAGAAACTTTTCAGTTCTTTTTGACAATGATTAATTGTTCTACTCTGGTTTATTGTTGTACAGAAATGTGGGACAGTTATGAGAAACACGTAGGTCACCTGCCTGCACACAGTGACACGGTGCGTGCTGAATTGCCACAGCGCAGGCATCCCCAACCTGGGACCTCTTGAGCCAGTGTCCTGCAGGTTTTCAGTGTGGTTTATTATTTCCAGAGAAATGCCTAATTTACTACATGGGATTAAGTTTTACTTCATTGGAGAGATTTGATGAAGCTTGGAGGACACTTGTTGACGGTGCACTCTTTAAGTAGACAGGACCACGTCTTTATGTCGGCAACTTATTTCTCCCAGTCCCAGCGGTGCATAAAGCCTTTATAATTTTCATTTTTATTGTCAGGAGACAACATATTATTAACTGAAAGCAGCGCGCACACTCTATTGCCACTCAGACACATGCACGCACCGTCTCACTGCGTGCAGGCAGGTGACGCACCGTGTTGCTTATAACGGTCTTCTACACCCTAAAAAATCCTGGGTTAAGAACAACCCAACTTGGGTAGTTCTTAACCCAACACCTGGATCACTATTGGACCAACCCAGCAGTAGTTAATTTGACCCAGCAAAATGGGTTGAGCATTTTAACCAACTAGTTGGGTTACACATTTAATTCAAATGCTGGGTCAATTTAATTACACCCCTGGGTACATTCTACCAAATTAAATGGTTAAATGTCCTACTCAGATGCTGGGTTAAATTAATTACAACCCTGGGTACATTGTTTCAGATTAAATGGTTAAATATAATGCAAATCATACTTTATTTCCCACCCAAATGGTAAGTCCTATAAACTGCAATTGGATAATTCCACTTTTGATTATTGTGATGTGTTCTACTGTAAAAGAATAGCTGTCTTGTCAACAGTTACATTAAAAGACAAACAATTTTAAAGAGTGGTAGAACATTTATTATAATATAATATCAGAAAAGATTCTTCAAATATCCATTTGAAACAAAAATAAATGACTCTGAGCATGAAGCAAATATATACATACATATATACATATCACAATTGAAACTTAAAACCAGATCTGTGATTTAACAAGGTCGATGTCAACTCTCAGCAGAACAAAACAAACAAACACATCCACTGTCTATTTACAAGCAAGTATTGCTGCACGTAAAAACTTAACAGGTTTAGACTCATCTCCTTCCATTCCGTACACTCCATCTTGGAGAAACTCCCAAACTGTCTGAAAGACAGAGTAAAACACAAGACATTTTGTTTAAAAACAGAACAGCTAAATTGATGGAACTAATTACATGATGCTATTATTTTCAGAAGCAATTTATCAAGTAACAACACAAAAAACACTATATGAGCACTATAATACAAGGCAGTTAATTACATGACTTTTAAAATAATCTTTTTATCTAGCTATGAACATAAAAAAGTCATGTTCTTACCTTTAAAAATATCAATAAGGTCTGTCAGCTGCCATCGAGTTAGTTTGTCCACCACAAAACTGTCCATTGACCTGCAACAATAACAGAAAAAAAGGATGAAAAGGCACAATTTGGCTAAGAAATAGCTTATAATTGTGTGCGTAACTCTGTATACCGCTGTTATTACTTTTTGTAAACGTTTTATTTGACTTATATTACCACCAAACATTATTTTATACATAGATGAGCGGAAATAACGTCAAAAACGTTCCGGATAAATAGAGAGGCTGTCTCTCCCACCCCCACCTCAAACCGCTAATGGGTCATAGGATCCAGACAGTGATCCGGATCACCCCCAAAATCTAATCATGCTACTCGTACTTTCCTGGACATTCTGAGAAAATTTCAGCAAAATTTGTCCGTAACTTTTTGAGTTATGTTGCTAACTAACTAACTAACTAACTAACTAACTAACTAACTAACTAACACACAACCCCTTAGGATTACATAACCGTAATAACTGTTAAGTAAAGCAACTGCTGATAGCAAGCCTGTCGCGCGCACCCAACACACCGGCAACTGGCAGTTAGGCTAACTCTGTGGCAGTTAGGCTAACTCTGTGGCAGTTAGGCTATCTCTGTGGCAGTTGGCCTAACTCTGTGAAAATTATCCAAAAGCCAGAAGTCATTGTGGATGTTTCGTTAATTCATGCGGCATTCCATGCATGGCAACAGCATTTGTGTGTGATTTAATTGTACTTCAATAGAGAACCCTAAAAGGAAAATGTACAACAAACCTTGCCACTTTGATTGCTGGGTCAACGACGATCGGTTAGATTGCCGTCCAGTGCTCCGTTTGAAGTAATCGATGTCATGACGTATGACGTGGAGACGTTCAAAACATAAACAACCCAGGTGATGGGTTAACTAATGTTTGTTGGGTTGATGTAAAAATAGTATATAACTGAACTGTCTTTAACCAAGGTTTAACCCAATGCATGGGTTCACAACAATAACCCAGTTAATAACCCAATACCCATATAATAACCCAAAATGGGTTATACATTTCACAACCCATCACTTACATTAATTAAATAACCCAGCATTTTTTAGGGTGTACAGTCATTTAGCAGACGCTTTTATCCAAAGCGTCTTGTGTGCAAGAATAAGGTCTGCACTAGCCTCTTAACGACCCATTATTTGAGTCAGGTGTGCTGCAGTATGGACATACTGAAAACCTGCAGGACACTGGCTCAAGAGGTCCCAGGTTGGGGATGCCTGCTCTGTGGCAATTCAGACACACACAGGCACGCACCGTGTCACTGTGCGCAGTCAGGTGACCTACGTGTTTCTCATAACTGTCCCACATTTCTGTACAGCAATAAACCAGAGTAGAACAATTAATCATTGTCAAAAAGAACTTAAAAGTTTCTGCTTGATGAGTATATTTTCCATAAAATGTATTTTGCTCCAATATAGGTCGTAACAACATCTGCATACAGTACAGGCTGTGTTCTTATAATAAACTTATCACGTTATAATGTGATAGGTTTCACGTTTTTACAATAAACTTATCACGTTATAACGTGATACGTTTCACGTTATTACAATAAAGTATCACGTTATAACGTGATACGTTTCACGTTATTACAATAAACTTATCACGTTATAACGTGATACGTTTCACGTTATTACAATAAAGTATCACGTTATAACGTGATACGTTTTACGTTTTTACAATAAACATATCACGTTATAACGTGATACGTTTTACGTTTTTACAATAAACATATCACGTTATAACGTGATAAGGTCCGATTTTTTTTTTATTTGGGTGGCAGCTCCACGCTTCCGTACAGATCACTACAAAGTCAGTTAAGTCAGCATGTTGGGGGGGAGGTGGGGTGGTATTTCTTTAAAAATGAAAAGAATCTGAAGGTGTAAAGTTACAAAAAGTCAGCTCATCTTTGCTTGTAGCTAAAAGCTGGAGGCTCCACACACTTGAATCTGGTTTATACTTGGGGCAATATAGCGAGAAGGTTTTGACTTAAATAACAAATGCAAAATGATAGCACATTTATGATGGCTACCACTGACTCCACATTATATAACCAAAAGTCATATGTGAACAAAGTTAAATGTGGGCCGTACTGAAACTTAAAGTTCCCAAGAAATGGCTTATTGTAAAATCAGAGGATAGGTACTTTGTCTTCTCTCATAAAAACCCAATTAGCTGTAATTAGTCAGGTCCATGTGGCCTGATCAGGCTCCAACTAGCATTCTAGTCCACTGAAATTTAGAATTCAAGTAAGTGTTCATAGGGACACAAAACTAGTATGTGTAGGATTATTTATCAATATAATTATACAATTTTTACGGGAAAAAACTCAGTAGAATACCACAATACACAACATTATAAATATTTTAATTAGTGGACAACATACTGTTGGCTCAATCATAGAAATACATACAGGTGAAAATTGTATCCTTCTGTGTTGATTTTGTCAATCAATCCTGTCAAAGCAGTAAGTTTTATTATGTTTTTCTATAATTTATGGATATGTGTGAATGTTAACTTTTGCCTGGCCTTGTTTCCTTATCTTTGCCTACTGAAACCTTTTTGTTTTACATTACCTTCTTCTAAAACTACTATACGAACGTCTCACCAAATACTTCTAGTGTCTCTTCTGACTTTGTAAATATAGAAAAGGGATTTTACAGCTGCTTCATGTCAAATGAGGATTTTTTTTTATAAACCTCGATCAAAGGGTACATTGCCCAAACTGACTCACATGGCTTTGTTGCCTAAACCTAACCAAATAATGTGAACAAATTTGAAAGAAAAAATAAACAAAAAAACAAATAAACAGATGAATGCTTCCATGTACATTAGACTGGCTCAGAGAGACTGAATGGGTACCTAAAACAAAATTATAGTTTTAAAGTTTATCTCTCACCACTGGATTGGCTCAGCCAGCTTATTAAACCAACAGAATAATACACTTACCATAGCTGTGTGCTTGCTGTCACTGGTTTTAACTATCTTGTGTTTTGCTGTTGTTCAGGGGTCGAGCCTTTGCAGCAGTGCTTGGAGTTTGGGCAGTAGCCTCCCTCATCTCTTTCCTGCCCATCTATCTGAAGGTGTGGGTGTCAAACAAAGACGATGCTATGAAGTGCATTGAAAACGAGGACTGCTGTGAATTCCACATCAACACAGGATACGCAGTGTCTTCTTCCATAGTGTCATTCTACCTGCCGCTGGTGGTGATGATTTTTTTGTACAGTCGTGTTTTCCAGGAAGCTCACAAACAGCTGGAGAAGATCAGAAGGAGAGAAAGGCACTTCTACAACTTACACTGCTCTGCACAGCTGACTTATCCTGATGATAGTCCTGCGCTGAATAAATGCAGGGCAGGAACTGATGTGGAAGAGCAAGCAGGAGAGGACAGTCTAAACATGCAGCAATCTGGACAAACAGACACTGGCAAAAAAGAGAAGGGGGAAGATAACACAGTGAGGACAGAAAAGGGGGAAGGAAGGCACTCTGCCACAAAGCGTCTAAAGTTCTGTCTTAAGGAGCATAAAGCTGTGAAAACTCTGGGGATCATCATGGGAACATTCACATTATGTTGGCTACCTTTCTTTATCCTCAATATCCTAATATCCATTAATCCTGGTAACCTTATAGTGCCATTTAGATTTTTTAATTGGCTAGGCTATTCCAATTCAGCCTTTAACCCACTCATCTACTGCCGTAGCCCTGATTTCAGGCATGCTTTCCAGGAAATACTTCATCTCGGGGGCAAGGGAAGAAGCCAGGGACTGAGGAGAACATGGGGATGGTGTTGCAAGAGAAATAGTTACGTAAAGCAGCAACGCAGGCTGAATGGGAACTCAAACCTGGATGGTGTCAGAAGGCTGGATATTCCTCAAGCAGCAGGGTGGAAGGGCAATCTGGAGAGCTCCGTGCGAGAAAACTCGCAAACTTTAGCACCACCAAATCCCCACTCCGAGCAAGTTTTAGACGTGACCCCAGGCTCCTTGAACAGCTGGCAAGCAACCAGCTCTGCTAGTTGGAACTTAAAGGAAAATCTTGCATCCATTGCTTGATCAATTCCGATAACAGACTTTACATTTGGAAAGTATGTCTGTGCTGTAGACACCCATTTGTTTAAGAAAACGGTTGGCTTGGTTGAGATTGGCTCAGCTTTACAGTCTTGCTGTTGGGTAATATTTTAGTCTTATTGTGATTTTACTTGTGATCAAACTTCTTTTTTTTTTTACAAGAAACAAACTAAATCACAAAGGCAAGCCTTGTCTTAAATAAAATGTGTAACAGCTAAACTGAAAGATTTTTAACAATAGCTGTGAAATTGCAGCCAATTATCTTGGAGAGCAACATATGCTTGGTGTTGTAAACTGAGAATATGACCACCTTTTAGATAAAAGGAAAACAAATAAATCTACTCTAGATCAACACAGCTACTGCATATTTTGATGTAAGCCTAAATTATTAAGATAGATGCACAAATGTGCAGTATTCACTAGATGAACTTTGAATGAATGCAAAGTTATACTTGTAAAGTGTGTACAAAAGTGGTGTGACTCTAGGGATTTTGATGAAAATTAACAGAACACACTGTAAGTAAAGACTGATGGCTGCAAAATACCATGTAGACTATTACAAATATTGTGCCTGCTTATTCATTCCTAAATCTTCATTCATGGAAAAGTGTCAGAAAGTGACTCTTGTTTAAAATGTTGTCAATGTTGCTTGTTTACTTCCTCATAAAACTGCCAATATGCATCCGTATTTGTGTCACGGCTGTTGTGGATGTTTGTAAAACAAAAAAGAAAGAAAAAGTAGCAAAGGTTCAAATAATTTGGTTATAAATATGTATTCATATCCTAGAAGTTCAGGATGAGTGAGTTTAACATCAGGAAATGTGTTCAGGTGTTTCCCAAGCAATGTATAATCATAATCTAATGAATCGCAAATCTTTTTCACCATGTTTTTAAAGGGAACCTGCTCAGTTTAAACCACAGAGAGGAGATGATTACGAAAAAAAACAGCTGTAATAAAAAAGTTGAAACTAAGAAAATACAGCAAATGAATAAAGACCACCCACATGTGGTCATTGTTGAACTCTCTGAACCCAAAAACTTTGGTTAGAAGTCATGAGGCAGAAAACACAAACAGGTAATTTTTTTTTTTCTCCATTTGCAACAAAAACCACACATTCAGACAAAACAGCCGCATAACAGAGATTAGAAACCACACTTTTGTTTACCCTGACGCTAAAACTGGCTTTTGAACCAGGGGTCCCATTTGAGGCTCAGTTATGACAAGATAATCATAAACAGTTTCCCTTTTTTTAATTTCACTCAGATAAACCTTAACACCATCTACTTCTGTATATTTGTGTGTATGATAAACTTATGTGACCCAGACACATGTTTTTTGTGACATGTTCTTTGTCAGAATATTCTCTTTCTTTCATCACATATTTCCTGGAACTTTTTGTCTCCACAAACACCATCTTGAACCCACATGTTCCTTTTATGTCGTCTTCTTCAACTCTACAAACAGTGCGGTCTGTCAGACAGAGATGTAGAGATCATTTCCATGCAGCCGGGTCTGTTGTTTACATAACAGTGTCTGTTCCACTCACTGTTAAGGCATAGCAATCATTTTATACATATTTAAGTATCACGTAAAGTACATCTAATCTAGTTGTTATGTGTAAATGTGTCTAAAATGACTTATTATATACATCTGAGCAGAAGCTTGGTTCAAATGGAATTGTATTTGACTTTTTTAGTGTGCTTTTTTAAATTAAATTACAAATAACAGCTGGCCTTGTGTAATCTGCAAAGTCTACTTAAAATCAGGTGGACAGATAGAACAGATAGAGTCTCTCTAGTCTTGCCGTTATGAGTCAGTTATTTATTTTCAAATTAAAAAGTTACAGCTGAACAAAGTATTAAAGGTTTCCAACTGTATATATAATGTAAAAATGTCTGAAAATGTGAATGTTCCTGTGCGGGTTTATTCTGATTAAGTATTTCTGTAATTTAAAGCTTGATACATGCCACTGAATTCCTGTAATTTACTGTTATGTACATGAAATTAATGTAGTTGTGCTTGTGTTACATGACTATGTTTGTTTTTGTTTTTTTGTGTTTTTTTTTTTTTTTTGTTTTACAAAATTTACATTGACTTAATACATTAATTAAGATTATAAAAAAACTTTCAAATGAATCTATTGTACTCTAAGTATGACTGGCACAGCCTTAACTCAAAGAAAGTTATGCTTGGGTAATACCAAGAAAAATCTGAAAATAAAACTTAGTTCAGAATCTTTTGATAAGAAATAAAAGTTTATTTTCTACCTCCTTTGGTGTTAAATGAATTTCATCTCTTGCTGTAAATATTTATTCATAAACTATTGTATGTTTGTGAGTAAAAGAACAAGGTTCAAAATTGTTTTCTGTTTTATTGTTATATATATATATATATATATATATATATATATATATATATATAAATGTTCCTTAGTTTGTGCTTAGTTGATTTGTATGTGCGTGTTTAATTAGTATTAGTATTAGTAATAGCATTAGTATTATTAGTTTTATATTATCTCTAGGAGAGACTACACAAAACATGCATTATTTAGGCTTTTTGTTCTTGTCAGTTGATTTTAATTAATCATTTTAAATTACCAGTAAATTCAAGCAACTTGATGTTACTAACCAGAAGTCCTTTAAGTGACTAAAAGCGAAAGAGAGACAATCTGTTAAGCTGAAAGTTGATGCAGCCCTTTTCTTTTTTCAGTGCCAGCTACTGCAGTGCAAGTTTTCATCTTAGGACTGGAAGTCTGAAGATCCATAGCGGCAATAGCCATTTGTTAAGAAGCCAAATCAAAAATAGAAGAAAAAATATTTGACATGTTGTTGACCATCAGACATTTCCATAACTCTGGGGGGAAAATATCTGGAAAACCTGACAGCAGGAAATGTGAATCACATTGTGTTACACCTCTAAGCTTTTTAACTAAGCCCCTGAGACTGAAGCTTTTTGTGCCTGTTCAGTCATCCAAGTTATTCATTAAGACGGTGCTTTCACGTTAGTCTGGTGTGTATGTGTGTGTGAGAGACAGGCATGATGCTCAGTGACAGGTGCAGGTGGTCACAGCAGCTACAGTATCAGCTGCTGCAGAGGAAATACAATCAGATGAACTGCAGCAATGCACACCCATACACACAGCCTTACACTCAGACGTGAATGTGCACTGTATGTGTGTCCGTTTCCATGGAACCCCTTTCCAGGTATGTTAAAGTTAACTTGCTTAACATGCATGCCTTTGTATTTCATGTCCAATGTCCATTTCTTTTTTCTTTTTAGTGATAAAATGTAGAAAGTGACTTACCACAAAATACATATTGCATGACTACACCTCGCAGTGAACTTAACACAAGTGAAGTACAATTAAACACAAGATGGGAACGCTTGTAATTTCACAAGGATAAAAACATAAAAACAAACCTTTTTAAGTTACATTGACTTGACTTTAGAGATAATCATATGGGAAAGCTAATTAATTAAAATGAGTTATACAAGAGTAAAATGGCTGTTCTGAACGCATAGCTATTCATAGAAGATACCCTGTTTTTTGCTTTTAATAACTTTATGATGTTGTAGGTGATTCTTTAAATAATGGTACCAACAGAAGGGCCAATTGTTGGATGCATGATTTAAATGGTTCACATCTTTCCTTTTTTTGTATATCTAATATCTTAAATGTTTCTCTGGGCGTGCCTGTTTTCTCCTATTATGAAGTGTTAACCAGAATCATTGCACAAAAGACGTCAAATAAAGATGTTGTCCCTGTTACAAGGTAAATACCCATACTCACATTCCATAAAAAGCTTAAAAACACTGTACATATGCCTACACATATATACATGCACATGCAGTCTGATGTAGTACTTGCAAAAACACTGCGACACATCAGAACAGAAAAGCTTTGCAGAGAATGCAGATCATACATTTCACAGATACACAGTGTCCTGAGGGAGTCTGTGTTACAGAGAGCAGGTTTTGCCAAGTGTATCTTATGATCACAGACAGTTTATAGTTGCTGCCTGAACTAATATCGACCCAACACCTCCTGTCAACAAGAAAAAAACACTGCAAGTGCATGCACATGGGCTTTCTGTGTGAACTGTGTCTGCTGGTGTCACACACCTACAAACATCTCACATTACTATGAGATTGTTCTAAAGTAAAAAGGCTGTGCTTAAGGGTGTAGCAAGAGAAATAAGGCTTTGCAACATCCCAGCGCAGTGATCTTTCCACTCAAAGGTCAACAACCTAAACAGTATCTGTAGTTGCAACACAATTTTCTTTTTTTTTTCTTCATGGGGGCCATACATTTTGCACGTCTCAGTCATTCATGGTATATGCAGACGAAAGCAAACACACAGGCCAGAGATAAAGTTAAGTTAGGACTCGTGTGACTAATAAACACAGCTGTAGAGTTTCATTGATCCTAAATATAGAACAAAATACATAAACTGATATGTTACCTTGTCAATTCTTCCTTTTCTAAGGAAAAGTATGGTTAGCCAGATCATACGCATGCATGAGTGTGCATGTCTGCAAACAAGAAGTCAATAATGACCAATTGTACAGAGATGTTATGGTGTTTGTGTGTTCAGGTAAAGGCATCTGAGAATCACTCAACAAAAGTGTCCTCCTTGAAATAAGGCAATAAAATGAAAGAGGTGGTAAACGGCCTATAAAGCAGGAACAGTGCCTCTCACTGGGTTGTGTTTGTGAAATGAATTTCATGGCAGCAACTCAGCTCAAAAAAGGTGGAACAGAGGTAACAAAAGGCTGAAAAAGTATTGGCACAATATACTGAAAAACAGCAAAAGGCGCATTTAACAACTAATTAGTTTAATTGGCAACAGGTCAGTAACATGATTGGATATACTGGAAGCATTTCAGAGTGGCAAAGTCTCTCATATGTAAGGATGGGTAGAGGTTCACCAATGTGCAACAAACCTTTCAAACATTCAAAGTTTATTGCTATAGCACCTTCCAACAACACTCAAGTCAACCAAAGTACTTTACATTATAAAAACAAATATCAAAACACATTAAGACAAAGTATCAAAGTACTAAAAGTCAAAGGCCTTTTTAAATCAGGTCTTGAGTTTAGCCTTGAATAGAGGCAAGTCAATGATGGAGCAACTTCTGGGGAAGAATATTCCAGAATCTTGGACCTGCCACAGAAAAGCCTGTGGATATCCCTCCGAGCACACCTGGACACAGAGTTCAACAAGCCACAAAGAGTCAGAGCATTGTGTGACTGCTACTTAAATAGAGCAGTGTTCCCCTTAGCAGATTGAAAACACCCGGTTCACCACACCCACACAAACACACAGCAAACCACACAAAAGAAGAAGAGCAACATAGGCTGGATACAGCAGGTCTACCAGGTTTCATATATATATATATATATATATATATATATGGATGTATGGATGTATGGATGGATGGATGGATGGATGGATGGATAGATAGATAGATAGATAGATAGATAGATAGATAGATAGATAGATAGATAGATAGATAGATAGATAGATAGATAGATAGATAGATAGATAGATAGATAGATAGATAGATAGATAGATAGATAGATTCTAACTAGGTTTTCAGGCTATGCTTAGACGGACAGGAATAGCATTTCTTGCAACAACTAACAATATCCAACATCTCAGGTGACAGCAAGCGACTGAACTGTTGATTGTTCATCATGTAGAGAGTAATGAATAAGTCACCGAGGCTCTGCAACTCTGTATCCTACAAAAGCTGCTTTAGCAGCAGAAGGTTTGGTGCTTTTTGAAGTTATGTTGGTGCAAGCTGTGAAACACTGCAGTCCATTGTAGAAGCAATGCAGAGCAGTCTGTGGTACAAACACAGACCTTTAGTTTCGCATAACAGCTGCTGGGAACTCTGTATAACCTTAACCTCAACCATCACACTAAGCGAAGCCTTGCTTAACTCGTAGATGACATTTGGGACCTTGGTGGTATTCTGGGAGTTGTGAGTCACACAGATGTCATCTCAGGATGTTCCTATATAGTCTGTATAGATTTACATGACAGATCCTTGTGTTACAGAGATGAATGGATGAATCCATCCAGCCACACAGCTTTAGTGAGGAAAGTTTTCAGGTGTTGTTGAAGTTATTGATGTTATTTGGAGAAATTCAATTAGTTATTCATTTAGTTATATGTCTTTTTAAAATTACCCTATAAATATCTAAACACCTAAATGCACATGTGCATTTGCTCACCTGGAGGAGAGAAAGCTTTTAAGCTGTTTCGAGTTTGTTCCTTCTGTAGTCATTTATCATTTCTAGTATTTAATGTACCATAATGTTTACCCAGTAAAAAGCTATAAGCTGAAATTTCATATTATTCCTATCATCATCATTTTCACATCACCTGTCTCAGCGGTCAGAATGCAGATTACATTTTTATGTCTATACAACAGTGACTGAGCTCACTTCAAAGAAAAACAAATTAGCTCACATGGTTGAAGACAGTAAAATAACTGAATGTGTGTGTTTTTGTAGGTACTAACAGGTTTGCAGCCCACTGACCGAACACTTATGGTCCTGCCAACACTGCAACATATGGTGTCACACCAGAAGTGCTGATAGGCCTGCCTTGGTAACAGACTGCATTTGTGTATGTGTCAGTGCATGTATGTATTTCCATTTTCATCAGCCTTTTTCTGTGCGCGTTTTTGTGCTTGTTAGCCATAAATGCAAGTTTGCATGTGGGCCCATGGTATTGGTCCAGGGAAGCTCAGGAAGTTAAATACTCCTATTTGTCTTGCTGTTGGTCTACAGGACATTTGGCAGTAAAGAGTACCATTTTTAATCTCTCTTTTTTAAACAGTTTTTTCACTGGTCTGCACAACTCAGAGGTCATTAGTCACCATTCTAACAAATCCAATCACTGAGCGTTAATGGATCACATTACACCAAGCCCGATTAGATCTAATCACATCAGGATCAGATTATCACTTAGACACCTTCTTAGCCAGGCAGACAGAGTACCATGCTGACTACCAACAGACGTACAACAGTGTCAATTCATGCTGGCTATTTGAGGCTGCTATTACTCCTTCTCTTTTTAGTCAGTTTTATTATCCAATCATGCCAGGGCACATTAGGAGACAACTCAAATACAAAAACCTAATTTGACTCACACTGTTACCGAATAATGCAAACAAGACAGGGAGGTGTCTAGGGCTCAGTTTATGGTCACATTTCTGTGTTGCCTGGAGGCAACCCAGCTGTAGCACATTATCTGGCAATCTTAAGATGCATAGAAACACACACCAGATATGTGTAGTAACTGCGTATATTGCTTGCATCACAGCTGTTAGACTGAAAAGAAATTAAGTGCATTCCCAGATATTTTGGATGAAGCCACCATTAGGTAGAATACCTATTTAATCCCTCCCTTGTGATGCAGGAGACTCTGCTGGCTCATTTCATGATGTTTCTAATTGCCCTTTAAGCTCTGCCAAGGCCTGCTGGATTTTTCCACAACCCAACTGCATATTACTGAAGACACGCAGTCTCTGACTGAGAGCAGGTTAGAAGGTTTTTATGTGCTATAGGGAAGCCCGAAGCAAAATGGTGGCTGAATTTGACATTTGTGGCATATGCAATTAATATTAAACTTAAAGAAAAATATAAAAACACTTCAGAATTTTTTTTCTGCTGTCTGCAGACATACAATGAATGGATAACATGTTGTAAACTGGTCAAAAGTGATGAAAATATTAGGTGTTAAGTTCAATTCAACACTATGTACAAATGTGTGAGCACAAAAATGTAGAGCTACCTTTGCTTTAATATGTTAAAAAATAATCCAATAAGATATTTATTGGATTGCAACCTTGGTATATAGCTAATGGATAGATTAATGGATGGACATTTACTTTCTGTAAATGAAAGTAATGAATTCAAATAAAATTAAATTAACCCGAATAATGTTTTTTTTTTTTTTTATAAAAACATAAATCCATATATTCCAGTCCCTATTAAAACAGTCAAACCACAAAGGTACCAGTCAGCTGTCAGGTGACTGAGACAGAAACAAATGTATTGAGTTATATGTGCTTCAAAATAAATAAATAAACAAAAATAATAATAATAAAACAACTCTGTGAAAAGAGTAAGCATACATAGCAGACATAAGGGGGTCGTCCTATAACCACAAGATCTCTCATATGGGCAGAAATTGATGTTTCCATATGTGACATCCAAGCTCTTTTGCAAGGATGCAAAAAAAAAACATGTAAAGAGCTGACAGTATCAGAAAAACATCAAGTAGGCTCTGCTTTAAACTCAGTAGTTAAATAACAGTATTAGCAGCTGAAACTACAGAGATGCAGGGATGTCCGACTAAAATGGGTGTTTTATGACATGTTAACTGCCAGAAAATAAAAGTATTCTTGCTAAAATAGGTTTAAATATTATTTCCTCATGTGTAGAGTTGTGAGACAAAACCGATTAACCCTTATGCATGCCTGAAACTCTATGGCTCATCATCATAACTATGGTGGTAATTATGGTAAATGAAGATAATTTAAAACTTTACCAACCTGAACAACCTCTTGGATTATGAATAGTACAGCAATTATAGCTGGATGCTCCCACATCTTGATACAGTATTTTATTCCCTGCTGAAAGAGTTGTTGTTCATAATTATACTACTTCTAAAGTTGATATTATATTTAATATGGCAAACTGGAAGAATGCAAACATCATAAGTTAGAATAAATCTCACAGGGAGGAAGTGGGGCGCTGTAGATTTGGATGAAGAGCAGGAACATTGTATTTCTTCCAATCTACAGTAAATCTGTGCAAATATCTACAATGATGATCCAAGTAAGACACTTAAATCTAAGAATGGGTGCCAAATCCAGCTGACCAGAATAGTCCATTAGACTTGGTGCATTCACTGTCCTAACTTATACCTCTGACTTCTACCCAGACGCATCCCCTGCAATAAGCTACAAATGACAATCTATCCAGTAGTAATAGAGAGACTTCTGTGGGTAGCAGACAGATCAATCTCATGCCCTGGCATCAATGAAAACAAGCTTTTCTCAATTCTATTTATGGTCCGCTAAGTTATTACTTATATTGTTTTTGCTCACAACCAAGATGAAGGTGTGACATATAAGTCTTTAAGTTAGCTGTTTATTGTTGAGTTAACCTTATAAAATACTCTAGTAATAAATAGCAAGCCAGAGCAAATACATCTGAAACAATACACATAAGTCCAGGGGTTGCACATGCCACACTTTATAGTAAAGAATGTGGTTGTTTACATTGAGAAAGATTAAACTGGTGTTTATGGAGCAAAATGGAACATATACAGTGGGATATGGGGAATGGGTGGGGGTACTTGTTGGGTGAGAACTGAAGATGCAACTAGACAGATAAATCTCCATCTAGTTAATGTAACATAACAGGTCAAGTCCATGTTTGGTGTGCACACACACAGGCAACAAAAGAGAGAAAGGCAGGCGTCTGGAATGATAAGATATATGAATCCACCAGTACCACAGCAGCGATGACCAAAATTAGTAAGAGGAGGTAAACTCTTCCTCCTCCCACACCCCCTTTCCATGTCTCTGTAAACACAGTCATTTTAAATGCATTTGTGGTAATTTATGGTTTAAATCCACTTATTTTAATGTATTAATGTGACACTTCTGTAAGCCAGACTTGTGTTATGGTTGCATGGCTAAAAACTCCTGTCCCTATTGATATTAATACTAATGACATACAACACAGGAGCCTAACAAAACATTTATTAGACTGCACTTAGGAAAGGAATGCAGTGAACTCTTGAGCCCCTTTGCTCTTTCAGACAGTAATTTAAACAAAAAAAATATATATTAAGACTTTGACTTGCTTAAATGTCTAATGAATGTTCATGTTCATGAAAATTTTATGCAATTTTTATGCAAGAGATTTATGAAGTGCACACACTTAAGGAATTTGTTCAAATTCAAAAGCCTTGTAACAATGTATTAAGCTGTACTTTGCACATACAAGCAACATGTTCATCCAAAGAGCTTGGACGGTACTGAGTAATTAATGTTACACAGATGTCTTTTTAAAATGCAGATAAACCAGTTTAAACAAGCCAGTTAAATCATTTTAATGCATATTTACCCTAACTGAAATGAGCCTAGTTTATTATTTTTGACTGGACCACAGATATCAATCCCACACAGCAGGACTGAGAATGAAAAACCAGCTGTCTTGCAAAGAGGTTAAATTAATCAATCTTCTCTATTCTTATCTGTGATTTGCTGCTGTCACTTTTAAATCTCCCATGTGAGACGTTACACTCTGTAATTATGTGCTTGTGTAAAGTAAAAGCGACCCATGTCCACCCTTGTAGCTGCATGTGAAGCACCCTCAATGAAAATTAGCATCTTCACAGTGGTGTTTTGTTCCTACCAATTCCATTTGCAGCTGGAGTTGATATCTGTAACTACTGCAGATACTTTTATGCCTCTTTTTGTTTGGTCGGGGATTTTGAGGTCAGGGTTGATCGCTCTAATTTTTAAATACTAAAACCTGACTTTAGGGATTGTTCCAGTTGAATTTTCTTTGGGGAATTCTAAAATTCTGACTTTTGAAATTACATGCATCAAGGGACTGATAGAGGCCAGACAATGTTCCTACTCTTCACTTTATCTTGAGAATCTCATGCTGAAAGCCACTTTCATCCTCAGGATAAACTTGACCTAAATCTTTCACAGCTTGGTTGTCTATTACCATGCTTAGCTGTTGCTCATTCAGATGTTCACTCCCCATCCTTTCATCTTCTTTGTTCATCTTTAGCCCCGTTCTGTCTCTCTATGTTCTGTCAGGAAAGTGTAACAGTGGTGAATCAGGGAGGCGGTAAAGTCGGTTCAGACAAAGCTGGTAATTGTAAATCAATCAAAGTACAATCAACTGTGTCTCCGTTCATCAGTTTGAAAGCCTGAAACAGCCCCATCTCTGATCGCCATCAGGCACACTGTGGGTATCAGCCTGTGGGGGTAGCACTTGAAAGATAACAATAAATCAATGGGTCAATGAGCAGTCCTATCTCTAACACAGATGGGGTAGTTGCACGTCTTCAAATGGTCTGACAATTGGAACCACTGCAACAGATAATAAGGGAGATGTCGGTCTACAGACTTTGCGCCTCTCAAAAGGCTGTGTACTTAATAAACCAATCAATGGTACTCCTATTAACCTCTGTTCCAGCTGCTCTGTTAGCTACATACAATAAGTAGAGGGAAGGGTGGGCCATGCTGAGGGTGGTGAACAGGAAAAGAAGTGAGACAGAGGAGCAGCAGATGAGGGAGACATGGCAGAAAGAGAAGAGATTATTTTAAAGTCTTTGAAAGACTACTGGCCAATGTTTAAATTTAGTTTTTGTGTGTTTATGTTTCATATCTTTCCTCAGCTGAAAAATTGGGCAAACACTGGCTGTGTAGCAACAGAGGAGACCAACTGCAGAGAGATTACTGCCTTGGTGGCCAGACTAATCAGCCGTTTTGCAAAGTTCCTGAGTTCATGTTTTAGCTAGCAAGTTCTTTCAAAAGAAAAAATCTCATAAGTTTCTTTACAGTCCAGCATAAATGTTGCAGTGGCTGGTCAGATGAATTACAGTGGCCATTGTTGGGGCTACTGACTTTACTTAGCGAAGCAACTCTTTTACGAATTATATAAATTGGTTCATAATATGATTACAATGAACCAGATGGTTTATAAATGGACATGTATTGAACTTGTTTAGCGCCTTAGAATAATAAATAATTTAATAAACTGAAGTGACCTAATTTACTTGCTACAGAAGTATAAAACCTATTTATTCTCTTTCAATAAATGCTACTTGGGGTCTTTAATTACACAAAATCTTTAGAACATGAAATTTCCTTGTTTCACGCTCTATTTTGTGCTAAAATAAAAAGATATATCAATGTTTCTTTTTCTCACAAACAAAAGTGTCACTGTTCTTTGATCTAAGAAGACCTCAGTCTGCTGTTACAAAATCTCCAGCACCATCTACTGACTGAACAATGTACAAAGAGGCATCAATAAAATAGGGCCGTGAAGCCACAAAACATTATTAAACATTATGAAACAGTTTGCCATTTTACAGCTGTAACATTGTCTTTGTGCAGCTATTATCAATATATTAAATAAATTTAAACTGTCATCCACATGTTCTGATGAAAAAACACCTGAACCTGTTTATTACTTTGAACAAATATCAATTATTTCAAAATCAGGTCACTAGAGGTCACTGCAGTCATCAGTTGTGAACTTGTTTCCCTCTCAGTGAGTGGTTAGTCAACACTCTATTCTTGCCTGGATAACATTTAGCATTTTATTGAGGCCTATAACCAGGCTACAGTGGATTAGCAGTTCATAGTTTAGACAGAGCCACACAACAGCATATTTCAAGTTTCCTGTTAACTTAAAATACACTGTTAAAGGGTGTGTTCAAAACAATGGGTAGTGACTTTCTGTGACATGCCAGTTATCTTCCTAACAGCAACATCCCCAACAAAATAACTACTCAATTTCCACAGTCAACTGCATGATCAACATATGTCTTTCTATAGAAGGCATGTCTGAAATCTGCTACTATGACCTTGATAACAGTGTAAAGGGTCATGTCAGTAGTGTTCTCTGTGACTTGTTACCTCATATTACATTGTTTACATTATGCAGTTAGTCTGAAAAGGGGTTTCAGGAACGTTCTCTCCTGCACGAACATCTCCTTTCAGTTGCCAGCAATGGGAAATAGTTGTAATTCCAGACAGCTTTGATGTAAAATTACCCTTGCTATCCTGTTTCTATTGAATGTGTGGTGTGTGTCTGTGCACGGCCTAACAAATGTGCAAGTAACTGTGTGTGAGAGTGTTCATGCATGCGTGCCAGTGTGTCAAATTACACCCAAGTCTCTTTAAGACAGTCCTAAAGATAGTGACCAAAGCAGGAGTTTGTTGGCCTGGCATAATGAGTAGTGAGAAGTTTACAAGCCCGTATAGAATAGAATAGAATAGAATAGAATAGAATAGAATAGAATAGAATAGAATAGAATAGAATAGAATGCCATGTCTGTTTAACTAAACTATTTTATTGGAGATGTGTGTACTAAAATCTGAACACTGGTGAGCTTAATGCCAAAAGTCCACAATGGCATTGAAGTACAATAGAGTGAAATAGGTGACAACAGAGGAGCAACAACACATTCTGTTTGGAAAAACTTGAATTATTTATAGGTATCTGACAAAAGAAATCTAACTAAACCTTAAAAAACAGTGTACCTCATGAGCAGATGGGCTTGCCCTATGCAAAAAGTTTGATGAATAACAAAATAGTTGTATTTAGTTCTATACTGAAAATTTTGTGGAGTTGTCTGCTTCTTTAAAACTGCAAAAAGAAGACTATGTAGATGTGGATAGAATGAGTAGAGCAGCATCAGTAACATTACGTAATCTATTTCCTTCCTGATTTAAATACATGTAAGAAAATCTAAATTATTTGCTAAACTCCATGTAAACCCTGCAGATCGTGCTATACAAGAGAGAAAAGATCAGCCTGAATCCTACTTTTTATTGTAAAACGTTAAGCTTGGTTTAGCTGCAAGAATCAGTCTAAAGATTCATGTAAAGGATTTAAGTTGTGCGTTTTGCATTAAACGGTGACTGCCCTATTTCAGAAAGTTGAAATAGTAATCCAAACTGTGAGCTTAATTGAAACTGCAAACTGTAGTGTCAGTAGAATAGAATAGAATAGAATAGAATATGTTAATGTGAAATTGAGTCCCTGAGGGTGGCAGTAAAAGGGCCAGAGGGTCCCGACATTCACTGATATCTATGAGTATTTTGATGTCTTCATCAGGACAGCAACAGCTTCTTACAAAACATGACAACAGATGTGTCAAAATGCATCATCATCGCCACAACATGCTGTCAATCACACAGAGCCCCAAAGGCGACATCTTTTTTTTTTTTCTTTTTTTTTTTTACAGTGCACTTCTCCTTTGTTTGTCTTCCTCCTTCGGCTCTCTTGTTTCTCTCCTTCATTCTTCTGTCGGTCACCTTACAACGAATATGAACATCTCTCTTTCTCTCTCCACCTTCCTTATAAATGAGGAAGATAATGCCCGCTGCGCCCCGTAAATGCTGCTGATAGGAGGGGGGGTTGGGAAGAAGGAAAGGGAGTACTGGAGGAAACAAGGGGGAAAGGAAAGGACGGAAGGGAGAGAGGAAGGGACGGAAGAAAAGAAAAAAGGGGGAGGGGGTGGGAGTGAGAAAACCAAGAGAGAGGGGTTAGTGGATGTAGCTCTAGCTGTGGGCCGGGGGGTGAGCTACCTAACCCGGGCTGCTCTGCTGAAACATCCATGGGTGGCTGTGTCGGGAGCCACCACGACTCTTCGGGCAGCTTAAATGAGAACTCGGACGGCACTGGAGGTAACTTAGGGGGTTAATCGACGTATTGTGGTGTCTAGAAGCTTGGCTGTTTGAAGGGCTTCCTCCAGGCTCTCTCAATGTTGTCCTGGTTGGAGGTCTTCTTCCCTTCCTCTATATCTGAGCCAGACAGAGCCAGAGACAGACAGAGCTGACCTCCGGAGTAGCTTCCTCCACACAGCCGTTTTTAAAGCGAGAAAAGACACCTCTTTTCCTCATTACTTTAAAAACTGAAGAATATTTACTCTGTTACGTTGCCTTCCTTTGTTCTTGACTGAGCTAGCCGGCTAAAACGTAGCTAGTTAGCTTGCTAGCTTTCTGTACAAGCAAATATGGGTCACAGGCATCAGTGGCATGCAAGGGAGCGCTCAGGAGTGATTCAGTGCGATTTGAATTATTCTCCAACTCTGTCTAACTTCAAGTCACCTTTAGCTCTATATATGATGCATTACGACTAATCTAAGTCTTTTGTTTCCACTATCTGTTCCATATTTTTGGAGCATGTTTTGTAATTGAAAGTGCTGGAGAAGAGGTGCCCCAACCTAAGGGTTGCAGCTTAATGACAGTGTAATTTGACAGTTGGCTGCAGTTACATTTAGTGAGCATGGCCTATGATCAATAAGCACCAATGTGAACTGAACCGGGTATATACATTACACAGAAGACTGCAACAGAATAGATTTAATGTAGTGATTGAGCAGTAAGCAGTGTAGGGTGTGTTGTCAAAGTTTGGGGAGCCGAATGGTTTAAACACAAGTAGCTGTGACACTGGCAAAGGCAACTCATTTCCAGTGTTTGCTATTTCACAAAGGAGATGCTGTTCGGTTACAAGAGGGGCTTATGACAAGCTTAAAGGCTCCTAGATGGAGCTGAGCTGGGACAGCTGTGTTCAGAGTGTATTTATATTAACCAGAGGGATCTTTTAAAATAGGCTTTAATCAAGAAAAAGTGTTGTAGGCAACTCTGTTGGAAAGTTTCCTGCTGGTTTGTCTGGTCTGAGTAGGGGATCCACTGCTGGCCACTGAGTTATTTTAATTACCGGCTGGGAGACAGATCTGAGCGAGGAGGAGGAGACTTAAGGCTTTAGAGATGCTGAGATAAAGCTTGATTTCCTGTTTGTCTTCCTCTTTGTGTCTACATCTATCTTGACAACATCATCAATCTCTTGGACTATTTACTTAACTAGATTTCACATAAGCATTAAAAACGTGGTGTGCAGTACTGTTAGGGTTTATTACGTTAGTGTTATAACAGATGCAGTCATGCAGCTGTAATGTGAGGCCCTTGCTGTTGATAGCAGTGATGAGACAATTAGACTTCAGCATATGAACATTTATGTTTTAATAGAGCAGATGTCATTAGCAAGTTTACCTACCTAATTGTAGTGTAAAAATATAACATATCCTGGCCTACATAAATTCTCCAGGAGTTGTTGAAGCACAGCCAAGTAGGCTAGCATTTAAGATATATTTGTGAATTATTGACATGCACTTGAAGTGGAAATTGGGCTGATGCATAAATACAATGATTCAATATCATAATCTACAGATATTCATTCAGGGATTGAAGGAAAATAAATTTTTGATCAGCTTTTTGGTAATTTTATGTCACTTTTAGCTTTGCAAATCTGATAAATGACTTCTTCTAATTTGAATTTTTTTTGTCTTGATTTGCCTTAAAAGCAAAATGTTAATAGTTATGCTGTGTGTTACATCTTAAACTAATTTTAATCATGGGTGCTCAAAATAGGGGAAAAGGGATTCAGATCACATCATATCTTGTTTCAGTGATTGCAGTCCACCTCGACTGATGGTGATACAGTTTGCACTTTTAAACAGAAATTAAGCTATTAAACCAAAAGCAGATGAAACAAACATTTAAAAATGAGAAATAAATTATATAAATGGTACATTTGTAACTCTCATCTATCTGATGAATGGAAACAAGTCTGGCAGTTAAATTGTTCTATGTTTTTATTTTTCCTGCAGCAACATTACAAACCAATTATATCTTATAAACAAAGGTTTTGGTTTTGGGTTATGTTTAAATTGATTACTTTTTAAGCTGTGCATAACTTTAGTTATTCAAGAGTTATTGGAATTTTAAGTAACCAAGCGTGAAGAAAGTCACACAGAGACTTTATTCACTGTTAAAAGTTCAGTAAAGGTTGATGCCATGTGATCAATGCACATGTACCAGCAGCAGGTGTAACTCAACTCCACATCCTGGATTGCGTACTGAGACACACACACACACACACACACCATGCAGTACCTGTCGTCCCCTTCAGTGGTGATCCAGATTATGTTATTTATCAGACATTCTTCTGCAGATGGAGCACCGTTTGATGCCACAATTACTCTAACTAGTAACCTAACATCACCAGCTTTAGTTGTGTCTGCTCCATATAAAATAATAGTGTATAGTTCCATCTTTAAACTACTTTTTGAGATCATTTCTGCACCTGAGCAACATTAAAAGATAGATGCTTTATTCTAGATATGCTAAGTCTTGTTTTTCTCGTTCTTCACACTCCCAAACTTATTTCTTATTTGGATCTTCCACTGTTTCTCTTTTGCTTTTGTTTTCCTTCTTTGCTTATTTTGGTAATTCTTGCTACTATTTTGTTATACGTCCAATTTTTTTTTCTGTGTTTCCCATTCTTCTTTTTCCTACATATCCTCAATGCATTCACCTCAACCTCCATCATTCTGATTCCTCTTCTGCATTTACTTTCCCACCATCCTGTTGTCTTCTTTCTCTCATACTTGCTCTTTTTTGACCTCACTTTTAGTGGCTCTAGGGCGCAATCAGCCCCTGAAGAGAGAGCGGCCTAAATGGAAAAGTGACTACCCGATGACTGAAGGCCAGCTGCGCAGCAAGAGAGATGAGTTCTGGGATACGGCACCAGCATTTGAGGGCCGGAAAGAGATCTGGGATGCGCTGCGGGCTGCGGCCAGCGCGTTTGAGAGTAACGACCACCTACTGGCTCAGGCCATCCTTGACGGAGCCAGCATCACACTGCCACACGGTAATGCGCATTTTCACTGCATTTCACTAATTTTACTAATATTTCAGTGTTTTTTTCCCCCTTAGTAAAATCGAGGCATTCAGGGACACTTGATCAGTCAAAAAAATGTGTTTTATGTTTGCTTTTCCTGTTACGAAGAGTCAAAAAGGTCTGCTGTTAAGAGGTCACAGGATGTGGGCAAATTATGTCAGAGTCACTGTGATGCTTCTGACAGGATGTGACATACATTTCTGCCACCAGAAAGCAGACCTTAGTACCAGGAGCTACACAGTATTAGATTAGAAGTATTTATAGACTACTGTGATAGTGTTAGAAATGAGAACCAAAACAATACAGTAAAGCTTTGACACAAAGTGTCTTTTAGTTTCCAATTGAAATATGATGCTTTAGTACAATAGATGGAAGTAAACTTTGCCACACATTGACTTTTAATGCAGCTTGGATGACTGACATCCATGTTGTCCTTTTTGCCATCTTATTGTTATTCATTTTTCAGTGAATATGGACCAGACTCTAAACGTCTACATCATTCAGCCAGCAGTTCATAAAAGTTCAAGGCCATATTTTAGACTTCAGCGGTTAGGAAGAACAATATATACCACAAAAAAGAGTCAACTAATATGAACTGAAAGGGAGTGTTTCTGGTCCCCAAAAATAGGACTTAAACAAATAGAAATAAACACTCAGTATACCAAAGACAGTACACACTAAGTACTAAAATAAACAGGATTATATTCTGAATGACAAGTTTGCATAAACCCATAGGATAGGGGTGCTCAAAGTTCCATGGTGTCTTTTGAGTTAGCAGAGCCTGTTAACTTTTTGCTAGTGATCATGATGATCATTTTTTATATATTTTATAACAACATGGATTAAGAAAAACAACATTCAGTTTGCAGTCGACCACGCAGACAAAGAAAAGGCCATTTGGAGGAAGTCTTATGGTAAGATAAGACAGGCCACAAAGAAGAAGACCAGAGGTATGTTTGGGGTGGTAGTGTCATGCTTTGGGAGCTGTTTTCCAGCCTGTGGTCAAGTTTCCATCCAGAACCCTGCCAAAGCGAAGATATATTTATTTAGCTTTTTAGTCTGTGTACATAATGTTCTTCCTGTGTTCTTAGAAAATCCACATCGAAATGAAAACATTTGCTTGATATTTTTTATCTATTTAATATGTGATCCTGCCTCAGTTCAATGAAATAGTTTAAATTCCAGTTTTGTCAGGACATTCATATCCGTATGAGATGTAAACTTCCATAGAAAAAATGTCTAGCGCTGATATTGTTCTGACCCAGAAAGTAAAAAATCTCCATAGTAATTATCAACTACTTGATCAGGCTCTTCATTTGTGCATGCGCGTCATTCCTCATTATTCCTCATGCATACAATCTCAATCATGTTGCCTCAGCCAAGGACTGAGAAGGTCCTTTTTTTTCTCTTTTAATCATTGAGATATAATCCTTGTAAGCACTAAATGGTGTCATAATAAGAATAGAAGGTTAATATGTGAATGAGTTTAACTAAACTTCACAAACTGATTATTTAATTCTTGTTTGAAGTCAAGACTAAATACACGCCTTGCTCTAATAATTTTTATATTTAACGGCACAGCATCATGGGGGCTGTATATTTTAAATTATCATTTTCTGCATGTCAGTTATTTAATTTCTCAAGGTGCAGCCAGCAGCATAAACATTTTCATACCCCACAGCAGCTCCTTTGCAGGAAGCCAGAGATGGACAGTGTTCTGTAAGGTAGTCTCAAAAGATGTGAAACAGCTTTGCTTGAATGCAATAGAAGTGTCTGATAGAACCAGTGACAGGCCTTTTGTAAAGATCGTATTTTGTCCTGCTCCATCCCTCCCAATAGTTTGGCTGGGTCAGATCAGATCCTGCTGGGCTGCAGCTGTGGATTCCCCAGAACTGACATCACTGTTTCACTCCACCAGCACTGCAGTCCAAGGAGCGGGCAGATCAGTAAACATTTTCATCACTCAGAAAATGTTGCCGCTCCATTTTTACTTTTAGACAATGAGTCCACTTATAATCAGTTTGTTTTCCAATTTAATTTTATAATGAAGTACTTTTAAATTTATGATTCTTCTTCTTTCAGTTTAGATTAACTCCTTTAGCTTTGCTTTACCACTCCAACAAATAAACTTAGGGCAAAATGTAAGAAAATTTGTGTTTGGTCTGTTATTTCTTCTTTATAATAACACCAGTTAGTGTTGTATTATACATGGTTGGAAAGGTTGATTAGTATCCTTTACAACAACGATCCATTACAACTTGCTTCTGTGGAAGAAGCATCACCCCAAAATAGTGCACAACTCTCCTGTTGGTGAGCCTTCTTATTTTGAGTTGCTCGGTGAATTGAAGGATTCCATTTTCCCACAGTAGTCACAAAAAACACACACACACCCTGGCCAGTTTTATTCTATTAATTTTACACTGTCAAAGACCTGAGTAGCGTGTGTAATATCCATTTGCAGTCACAACAGCTTGGCACCTCCTTCTCCTGCTGGTCACCAGCCTGGTCCCATTTTGCTGTGGGATGGCATCCCATTCCTCAACCAGGAGCTGGTCAGTTAGTATGGTTGTGTTGGTCACTCTAACACGTACAGAACAACCAAGCTGATCCCACTAGTGTTCAATTTTACTTAAGGTCTGCATTCATGACAGGTTATTGCATTCTCTCAACTCCCAAATTTTACATGTACTTTGTGATGATCCTGGCTCTGTGGGGAAGAGCATTGTAATCCTGAAGGATGGAGTTAGGAGTCTGGAGATATAAGGTGGCTCTAGACTCATATTCTGATATGTCTATGTGTCATTTAGGTGCCAGTCATACATCTCTGACTGAATCACATCTGGAAGTACTTAAGAAACAGGAGTGAATACCAACAGGAGACTACTGGAATATTGCAGAGATTTTGGCACATTTTTAGGATACTACCCACACGTATTTCTGTCTGTCCGCAAACGCACAATCCTTACAAGTATATCTCGCTGTAAAGGTGACTAATTAGACTTCCTAATCATATATAATTCAACACCAACTAGCATTATTAAAGAAGAAAAATAATAAACCAAACACAAATTTTCTTTCATTTTGTGCTACGTTTCGGGAAAAAATGTAAATCACAAACAACTGCTTAACAAATCACTTACCAGCTGTGGCAAAGAAATGTGGCAAAAAATTATAGATGCCGAAAATCAGATTTAGAACAAATAAATAAGAAGACAGTCCTAATTCCAACAAGGGATCATGCTTGGTTTGGTTTGGTCAACCCTGATCTCTGTAGCAGTTCCACAGCTAAGCCTACCCTACCAGCGGGGGTGTAAGATAGATAGTGATAGATGCAGTAGCTACTAATAGCGGCACGACACCTTCTTTAAATTATAAATTAAGAAGAATGAAAAAAAAGTTAAAAAGAGGGGAAAGGCAGACGTCCAGCAGTTTGTGTTCTTTCTTCTTGGCCTGTGGCAACAAAAGAATCCAAGGTATATTTAAACAAAAGGCTTTTCCCACTCTGTTCTTATTGCCGAGTCGTATGAGAAGTGATGACAGTTTTCTTAACATCAGATTGCTGTGTGTCCACTTTGAAGCTTTACATTTTAGTGTTAGATTGGTAAGATTGGGACCATTGGGAAGAGGTGGAGCTGAGAGGAGGACTATGAAGGTGGGGGTGGATGATTGACACCCATCAAACTGAGAGCTAACCAAGCTAACCCGGAGCTAATGGCAGCTAATCAGCGAACAGAGATAGGCAGGCTAAAGATAAGGCGTGCTGTCAGCCAGCTAAAAACCACCGTTGTGTTACACTCTCGCTTCTGCTGGATCCACTTGTAAATAAAAACATGTTTATGTCTGGAAGAATTTTGGCCACTGGGGGCCACCGTCCATTCACAACTGCGCTTGGCATTAGAGGTGATTTCTATGCCGATCTTTACCACTAGATGCCAGTAGTTCTTACACACTGTACCTTTTTTAAATTTTGGCTAAAATGCCAATATTAAAAATAAAACAATAAAAATAAAACAAGTTTAGGTTTTAAGAAGCTTCTTTAAATATAATCAAGTTAAAATATCAGATAATGCTCAGAACAATAAAACCTGCTCCAGACATCACTGATCGAGATATCCATTAGAAAGACTGACTTGTCACTAGACGCTTCCCAAGCATAGAGAAGACACAGCCAAATGTTTCAGTATTTGCATTATTACTCTTCTTCATACTTTATTTATAGATTTTTTTTTTAGTACTTTAGTTTTAAACATGTTTTTAAATGAGAATAGTGAACTACACCTTTTGAAGTCATTGCCGCAACTATTCCACAAGTTAACACCTAACAGAAACACATCTCTGCTTTTTATTTATTTAGTTTTTTGTTGTTTTTTTTATGTGTTCCTCTTAAATCATATTTACTCTCCTACTTCAAATGGCTTCTGAGTACTGTGCCATTTTATATCAAACTAAATCATAAAATTAAAGGCTATTTAAATGAACAAACAAAATGTTGGTTGGTTCTACAAAGTTAGATTGATTTATAATTCTCATAGCTCTTTTTTTGTAACTTAAAAATAGGAAGAGTGTTGATTTTACATGCATTAACCCATATTACTACACAATAAGTCATAAATAGAAGCAGCAGAAAACAATAAAGCATGTATAATGACTTTCTGTTCAGGACATCCTTTGTTTTATAATATATGGTGATGGATTTTGACATTTTCACATTTTTTTTATGAGGCTTCCAACAAAGCTTCCAACTCCAAGAAATTTATTTTCATACACTCTTTCTATATCAATTTCATTAACTCTGATTGTAGCCAAGTTTTTAATTTGTTTGGTGCCAAAAATGATAAACAGTTTGATTTACATAACTCCTTATTGTTAAAGCCTTTTCACACAGTACAACTGTAGTGATGGAAGTATGTCACTGTTTTTGGATTAAAGTAGTGAATGGCTTTTTTGCATCACTGTGGTGTTTTTTGAGGGGGGGGGGTAGGTGCTGTTAAGGTATCACTTTCTGTCCATATTACTATATAGTTTTAGAAGAGGTCATGCTCACTGTTTGTTCTCCACTCCCACACTCCTACAGTGACTCCAGAAACTATTTCCCTAAGCCTCACCTTGACCACAGCTGCTGTCGTTGAGAGAGCAGAGACCTAAATCCTGTGGGCCTCTGCTGACTCATCTCATGCTCACTTTCGACAAAACTCAACCCGCTCTATGTTGAGTGGCATGTGGTTCACTTTCAGTCATGAAATAAAGTTGAGAGTGGTGCCTTGACATTTTAAATGTTTTAAAAGCATTTGAGAACTGGTCTTCTTGCTGTTTTTAGGAGTTTTCCCCTATGTCATGCTTTATTTGTTAACATTTTTAGGATGTCTTCCAAAAAATAAATAAGGTAATAAATGTTCAAAAAGATAAACCAGAAATCAAAAATACTCATACCAGAGTAGAAATGGTGACCAGAAATCCCCTTAAAGACCCTAGGGGGTCCCCTAGTGAACAATATGACCTGTACACCACATCTTATTCCTCATCTATGAAATTTTCTCTGTCTGAATCACACTATGCCAGTAGTGTAATAACTTTTTACATATAAAGAATTCCAAAACATGACATTCCCTCCTGGTTTCGCTCTCAGATCTTTTCTCCCAGTCTTGGTTTTTGCTTGACTCTGATTCTCATTTCTCTTTTATTTTATTACAGCGAAATGGGAAACGTAAGCTTTGTTTGGGGGGGGGTGTAAAGAAATGCGCGACTTTCAGGTATTGATTGCAATATTGGAAGCTAACAAAATAACATTTTTATTTAACAAGTTGTTCCAATAAGTTGTCCACCTAAGGCAAAGCAAGACATATATCGTGATTTTTACCTTGTTATTTTAATTATTCCTTAAATACAAAGTGGAAAATGAAAAACTTTGCAGATGTCCAATTAACTTGTTTACTGCTTTGAAGTGGAACTTCCCAGTTAATCGTTTACTAAAGCGTAGACAGGCATTTTTATATTATTTACTTTGGTGTGTGGGTTACTGTAACCTGCAACTTGCTATGAGGTGATTGTTTATAGCTTCCAGTGTGTGTACGTAAGTTCCATAATCTCACAAATTATGCATTAAATAGATATTACTTCCCTATTTATTGTTAACTTATTCGATTAGATCACAGGGTCAAATACCACTGGATGCTCTTAAAAGCTAATATCAGTGTGGAAACATGGTAAGCAGAAAAAAAAGGGCAAATCTCCATTTTTATTTATTTATTTTCTACCTTTTCTTGCTTATTTCCAGGAGCACTGACTGAATGTTACGATGAGCTGGGGAATCGATACCAGCTGCCAGTCTACTGCCTCTCTCCTCCCGTCAACATGATTGAAGAGCGCTCAGATGAGCCTGACGGTTCCGATCCAGACTCTGGGGCTGCTGACGCATCCACGGGCAGCGCCAGCGACCCGGGCTCAGGTGGCGAGTTCCAGCTCCGGCTCCGGCTCTCCACAGGTCGTGACCTCCGGCTGGCAGTTCGTTCAACAGACACAGTGGGCATGATGAAGCGTCGTTTGCAAAATCAGGAGGGCGTGCCTGCCCCAACCCAGCGCTGGTTTTTTTCAGGTCGGCCACTGACAGACAGGTTGCGCTTGGACCAACTCAACATTTCTAGGGACTATGTAGTGCAGGTCATCCTCAGCCAGCGTCCGCCACCAGAGCCTGCAATGACACCGGGACACACACCAGAGGCCTCTGGGCCAGTGGCAATGGAAGGAGTGTCTGCTCTGCCTCAAGAGCCGACGCTGGTAGAGAATTAAAATCTCAAGCTGTCAGCAAGGAGAGGGCATACCACAGGCCTGGCAGTTTAAAAGAAGGAGGATAACAAGGGACAAGAAAGAATTTAAAGTTAATCCTTCTCTTCTCAGTTGTTTTTGCTGGGTAGGTCTTTGTTTGGGCAGATATTGGCGGTCTGCTGGAACATAAAGACTTGTATTGAGAAAAGACTCTTCCTCTCGGTTTTACACGTTGAAATTTTGAGCTTTTTGAAGTCTTTTTAACTGTTCCTATGGAAACCAAACTACAAAAAGAGAACTTTGTCAGATGGCTCAAATGGTTTTCTTAGCAACACTGAGGTTTGAATGTTTCTGTGTTTCAGTTTCCATTTAAGTTTTGTTTTTAAGGAATTAATTTAGTTTATAAGGCTACAGGGTTCGTAATACATTTTCATAACATTTCAATTCACTGTTGAGAGGGAAAGATTTTCAACAATTTTGTAGCTGCATTGGAATTAAAGACTTCAGTTAGCTGATTATCTCAGCATGCAGATGGCTGTAGAGAACATTTGTATTACTAGTTGGCACACAGATATTTCCTTAAAAAGTCCGAGGGTATGACAGCGTTTTTACCAAGCTCCTGGTGGTTGCAATACTTCACTTATCCCTGCTTCACTGAACAATCAAGTCAATCATGTGATAACAGTAAATAGATAGCCTTTGGTTGTGAGTGTGAATAAGTGTGTGTGTGTGTGTGTGGATGCTCATATGATCAGAACACAAACCACGCCTATTCATGTGGCAAAAGGATGGACATCAGGAACATAGTTGCATATTTTGATTAAAAATAGAATGTTTTTAATTAAAATTGAACATTGTTTATATTACTTGATTTCTGTCTGATTATTTCATTTGAATATTTTCTTATTTTATTGAGGATGTGAGACAAAAAAAAAAAAGCCACCGTGTTTGGGCAGTGTCATTTAACTTCCGTCCAAAGACATCCCAGATTACAAAAGTCACCCAGCATAGACAAAGCCATCTCAGTCCAGTTCAATGTAAAACTATTATATTCCAATAAAAGGGAACTGATTATATAATCTACATTAGTCCTCTTCAAAATGAATGTGTTCATATAATGCCAATTCTTTGAAAATAAAACAAAATAAGACAAAAAACCAGTCAAGGAAACCAATGGATTCCATCAAATCCTCTTAGAGTAAATTTAAATCCTTGATCCTAAACATGCCTGAGAGGACAGGTGACAGTGGAGAGGACGAACGTCCAGCAGGAACAGACTAAGAAAGGGCAGTTATCTGCCTTCACCAGTTAGTGGTGGAGCGAACAAACAGGACGTTTTAATGAGCCATAACTTTAGCCCAGGGGTATTCTACTAAGAGCAAAAAAGGAACACAAGCAATGTCACATCTTCATGGTGCTGAAAGTTGCTCAGTGTATCATGATATCCCCCAGCAGCCAAAGCCTACTGCAGCATAACTAAAATGATCTAGTGCAACAGAACAAAGTAGTTTCCCTGTAATTTCCCCTTTTCCTTGTTTCACCTTTCTTTATAGTCCACTTGCTCTTATCAGACAGAACATGATAAATTCATTGAAAAAACACTGATGCACAAAGGCTTGGACAGAAGGAACTGCTGTAAATCTGCACTCAGAGTGTTGTAGTTTACTAACATGAAACTCAGTCTGTGAAGATGCATCAGGCCCAAAAATAGTTCTTCAATCATTTCATTATCTACACCACTTAGTCCGATTCAGGGTCTCGGGGAAGCTGGAGCCTATCCCAGCAATTAGCAGGCGAAAACTATCAGTCTTCAAAACCTATCAGTAGAAAAAGTTTTGAGTCAAAAACTGTTTCTGAAGATAGCGTGGAGCTGCAAAGGCTGCTGTTTTTACAGTTCTCAGAGCCTTGCCCCCCAAATTTTTAAGCATCTATCCCAGATTATGTTACTCCATTACTACCAATCTAATTATGTATTAAAACCCTTACTCTGCATTTTTAAGGAGTCTCTAACTCAGGGGGCAGGCACATCAGAATCCCATTGTTCTCCAATCCAGTCACCTTGGGCTTAATATATCCACATGTGTTCTCAGTATTTGGCATGCATACATATTTTACCATTAAGTGCAATATATATATATATATATATATATAGTTATAAGCTTTTCAACACATATACATATTTGGTTATGTGTTTTACGAATGTAACCTTTAGTAGCCATAGAGCGAGCGTGTGATAATCCTTTATACACAGGCACTTTTGGTCAGACATAGTAAATTATATGATTGTTTTGCACAGGTCTTTGATGTCCCTTGTTAACCATTTGCAACTTATCTTCATTTGATAGTCCTGCTATGTTCTTACATTTTAAGAACTTCCAATTCAGTCGGACAAGGTTTACTATGGGGCTGGGCACGTGGTCATTCTCTCACCTAATATGTGATCATACTCCAACTTCATGCATTTATGTTTACAACAAACCTGCTATAACACTGCAAGGAGATTTTGTGGCCCTGTTATAAAAGCCAGCGACTGTCCTGAAAGAGGCTTTGTGTTTTTTTTTCACTACACTCACACAGTAGTATTTTAAGGAATGTCATCCTAGTTTTTGGTTTTTCCTTCCCGAGTTCTCCAAAATATTACACTACAACAGCTTGAAAACAAATTAAATATCAATCAGTCAGGAATGTACCCATGAATGGGGCTTCCACCTGACATTTGGAAGTAAATGTTAAAAGTTATGCCATTTAGGAGTTGAAGACGCAAAATGGAAAATAAAATGAGTGTAAAATCCATGTGGTATTACATAATCAAACCACAGAAGCTGAAACAGGGGAGTCGCTTCTTTTTTTTTTTTTTTTTTTTTTTTTTAAACACATGGGACTAAAATTAGACTGTAATACTTTCAATGACACATCAACATGTGTATTTGAAGTGTGTTGAGTTTTACTTGCATTTTCACTTAGAAGAAACAAACTGGGATTGTTTCCTTTCAAATGAACACACTGGGAGAAAAGAGGTGATTTGATTTAAAACTTCAGAGCACACACTCACTGAGCAATACTCATCTGTTATCTTTTTTCATAAGCTGCAAGACTGAATTAAAAAAATCCCTCTATATTTAAGCTAAAGGTGTACCATTTATAAGAAATAGTCTCATTACAGAAAGACGAGCGCTAACATAGATACAATAAATGTTAAAGACAAAGCTAAAAAATAAATAATGTAATAAAATAATAAAAACTCCACTGATCATTACATTGTGTTCAGTTACTGATATTAGTACTTTTTTCATGATAGTCAAATAATGTGTTTCAAAACCATCTCTTGCATTAGTTAATATTAAGTTAAAATGGATATTTTGCTATTTCATCCTAATGACTTTCATCTTGCTATGGTGGAGTCAGATGTTTTGATGTTCTTGTTCCTAATATTCTCATGACCATTTTTCCAGGGTACCTGTTCTGTATTTCCCGATGACCATACTTACACTTTGTCATGTGTACTTGAGCCTCTTCAGTTCCCTTTCTTGTTGTTCTTACTTCCCTAATAATTAACAATGTGGCTATGCAATAATGACGCTCAGAATGGAGTGGAATATACTGCAGCACAATAGGAATTATTCCTCTGTTAAGATTTGTCATCTTCCACATGACCCAGTAAACTGAGGTGAGCAAAGGCCGACTTAAATGTCAGAGGTGAATGTTCACAGTAGATGAAGATTTACTTTTGATCTGTTTTTATGCTTCAATATTTGTTTAGTTACTCTGACATTTCCAGGGGATCAAATTGCTCTGGTCATCATCTGTCATACCACAGGTAAGGGTAAAGCTACAGGTTTATTTTACTTATAGTTCCTCTCACATGGGGTGAGGGGGTTCTTACATGGGGTGAGGTGGTTTCAGTCTTCTGCTTCTGCCATATATAAATACTGCCACTGAATGCAGCACATCACACAACCCTCTCACTGGTCTGATAACAGGATCAAGTACGGAAGTGAAGGTAAGATCAACTATATATGTATATATATATATTTGTTTTTTTTAATTTATTTAGTTATATTAACCCATAAGAACCTGACGTGACATATTTCTTACATACATTTTGCTTCAATTTATGGTATAAACTTTGCTCAGAATCCTGTTGAACACAATCTGATACTTGTCTTCTGCCCCTTAATAGATACCAAGAAGCAGAAAACCACATTATAATATTTTTTATATATCACATGGTAATAAATGTAGATATCCCCCCCAAAAATGTTAGTTTTTTGTTACATTTCGTTAAAGGGTCAAATAAAGACCTCACATTTTAAAAAATTGACTTTTCTTACCTTTTTTTCATGGGTCGGGCCTTAATGGGTTAATCCTGATATGTACATAGAAAAGTCAGATTTCTTTTAAGGAATCTGGCAGTTAAATACTATATGAAAAGATATTTGTTAGTGAATTCAAGAAGTAGTGATAATAATTTGATCATTCTAACAAGTTAGTTATGAATGGATAAAGCTTCTGTTGTTCTGAAGCTCATGTATAAATTTTTATACATACTATATATATATATATATATATATATATATATATATATATATATATATATATACATACATTGTTTATACATATAGTTTAATCGATTACTCATTCACTTAATTATACATATACACTGTGATTGTTTCACCTCCCATTAGCTGTCATTGGATCTGTTTTGATCATTGACCCCAAAAAATAGCATAGCATGCTTTGGGGTCAGCAGATAAAATCTCTGTACAAAGTTGTTCTACTTTTGTTTGTTGGGCTTTTTTTGTTCTTAGTAAACTAATTCTCAATTTGATTTCTTAAACAACCCAGACAAAGAAATCTGTCAACATATACAAGCTTGCAATATAATTTTGTGAAGCACTTATGTGCTTGGGTATTTGTTAAGTTTTCAATTCTCTTCACCATCCTTTTTTCTTCTTCTTCTTCTTTGCTAATAGTTCTCTTAACTTTTTTTTTTTTTACAGATGCATTCATTATTCCTTATATTTCTTTGTGCTGGCCTATGTTGTGCCACTTCTGACAGCCAACCAGAAAATCTTGAGATTCTCATGGATAATGGTCAGTAACTCCTTCTCCACCCAATAGCCTTCAAACCTTCCCTGTTTAAACTTACATAGAGAAAATATAGACAAATATTTTTTATTATTATTTATGCAGTTCTGGTCCTGAGGGTGCCTACTGCTCATGGTACGATGACAGAAGTTCCTCTGACTTGTGGAGACGCTTATCAGAACAAACCTGTGTTTTGGAAGAAAAACGGTAAGAAAAGAGAAAAAACAGAAAAAACATTTTTTCAACCTTTTTTTATGTATTTGAATCATTGACATCATTGCTTTTTGTCTCAGGTAAGGCGTTTACGCCAGCTCTCGAGGGGAACAAGGTCAAAGTTCTGGTGAAAGAGATGAATGGAGGAAACTACTCTTGTCACTTACATTTAAATGGAGAATACCTCAACCACACTGTGGTCATGGTCAGACTAAAACCAGATAACAGGACTGTCATACTGGAGAAAGAATCCCCTGCAGAAGGTGAGATAAGATGGAAGGAGGATGAAAAGAGAATTAGAGGGAAAGAGGTAAGAAGAGGAAGGAATAAGAACAAAGAAGGTGTACAGTGAGAGAAAAGACAGAAATAAAGATTTGCTTTTATTTAGACATGGCATGAGGCTTTCATTTGGGAAGACATGGGCTCGATGTCACTGAGTTGCTGAGATAAGAGTGATGGAGAGAGAGGGATAGTAGATTGGGGTGGGGAAGGAGGATGTTGGTAGAGGTGGTCGAAAATCAGACAACATAAATGGGATTAAAAGGACACCAACAAGTTGTGAAGATGCACAAAACATTCTAAAAAAAAAGGGGGTCAGGTTGAAGAAATTGCTGTCCAGGCGGAGATATTTTTTTATGTATTTAATGCCACAAGATAGTTAATTAAACTGGTTTAATATATATATATATATATATATATATATATATATAACATCAATTTAAAATAGCTTCCCCTAAGCATTTTGCTCCTCTTACTAGCAAATAAACAATATTACCATCCTACAGCTAAACTCACATGAATTTATTTATGTTGATTAATGTTTGAAATACCAAAGTGTTTGACAAACCAAGGAGAGGCAGAAACTGACACTGTTGCTGTCCCTTCAGGTCACATCCACTGCTCAGCACCAAACTACAATGGCTCCTTTCACTGCACCTGGAAAAGAACACAGTACAGAACCCATGCTGCTGTGCTCCTGGTAAAGGCTGAACGGTAAGGACCAACACGGTCATCTTGCAGAAATATATCTCCTACATATCTAAAGCAAGCTTATACTCCAAAATCATCACTGCAAAGCCACCTCTGTGTTTGGTTTCTGGGTCTCCTGAACATTTGAGCTGTTTCAGATAGTATTTTAACAGTTTGTGCTGAATCCAGTTTTACAGAGGAGATTCCCTGCGTGCTGGATGCTGATGGATCAGGGGTTAGCTGCCAGGATGCCAGCTGCTCTTACAACGAGGAACAACACCGCATCTCCCTCACCATTTACATGCACAGCTACTCTCGTCTTGAGGGCTACACAAAGTCTTTCTACCTGAGAGACATTGGTAAGTCATTTTATTTAAATGTCCTGTTTGTTTTAACACACATATACAAGGAGAATGGGCTGATTATTTTTGCATGCATAAGGAGAGCTTTTTGTGGTATTTTATTACTCATGTTTTGGTTGATCTACATAGGGTTGCATTGTTGTATTTTATCCATCTATTCTGACTTGAGTTATCCTCTTTGCAATGTTTCCCTCCTTTTCTTCGTATTATCTAGTAAGGCCAGCACAACTCCCTAATCTGCATATCAGTAGTGGCAGGGTGTTCAGCTGGGACTATCCTGACTCCTGGGAGAAGCCCTGCACCTATTTTGGTCTTCACTTCCAGGTCAAAGCTGTCCCCAGCGGACATTTCTGTCACAGTGAAGAGTTCATAATGGTAATAAATCTAATTCAAATGCATGCCTTGACTTCTAGTTTAGCTGTATTTCTTTGACTTTTAAATGTTACACATTATTTTGTGCAGAATAACACCACTGATAAAGCCCAGTATGAGGTCAACATCAAAACCAAGAAGTATGTTTTTTGTGTGCGGGCTCAGGATAAGCACACCATGGGGCCATGGAGCCACTGGAGTCAGTTCAAGTAAGTATATTGCTCTGACCTTTGGAAGTAAGAACAGCTTGGTACTTAAGTTAAAAGTGGTGTAAAAATGTGCGGTTTTCCTATATATGAAGCTAACCGTTTCACTCCAACTTATCTTTTTTCCAGAGTGAATAAAAATGACGTGAAGTACTAAGGTCTGTCACTGCACTGCAGCCATGAAAGAAGAAAACTTGGACTAAATACTCTTTCAGTTCTCACCTCTTTTATTTTTTGATGTGATGCACAGAGTGAAGTGGATGTATACATGTACAGTATTTATTCATCATTCATTGAAGTTTCCTCTGGAACTAAGGTGCATTTTTTAAAGATGCTTGTTTTTCTTGTTTAAACATTTTTATAATCTGATTAAAATAAATGAGCATTTTTACATATTATAACTTATTTGTAACTATCTTTAATAATTTTCAACTGAAGGTTTAATTACATTTCATAATAAAGATTTGAGCATCTTTATTGACTGCACTGGTTGTCCTTGTTAAATTGTAAATAACTGTAAAAGATGTTAACACTTAGTCACTTGTTTTGAATGACTCACGGAGAAATGACCAACAGAGACAGATTAAGTACAAAAAAAATGTTTATTGTCCTATTTACAGCCTGGATGTCAGGGACATGATGTGAAACTCCAAAAAGGCAGATTAGGAGTTTATCTTGAAAAAAAAAGAAAAAATAAGGAGCTTCATTTTGAGATAATCTCTTGTCAAAGTCTGCCCCCTAAATGTCCCCTTCTTCATCCATTACTGAAGACATAATAAATTCTGACATATTCCAAATGCTAAAATTAAAAAAGTAAACGGATTATTCTGGGATCTCTCGTCCACAGATTTCATACAGAAAATACAGAATTTACTCACTTCTGTATCCAAAAGACATACCCATGTTTGAGTGTTTGTGCAGCAACGTAGTGGAGCCCGCATGTAAAAATGACATACACAGAACAATACCAATGAATTTCTGGGCAAATATACACAAACGGTCACACAGTCGTGGAAACCCAACCAGCTATGAACATAAAGTTTAGAAATGTACCACTTACTCCATCCCGCAGGCATGTTAATGAGCCCTGCATACAAGTATCAAAACATGCACTACAGCTAGCTGTTTTGATGGAAATATTCAAGCTATAAACCAGTACCAAGATGTGCACATTTAAATCTCACAGTAGCTTTAAAGGTTATTGTGAATTGTTGCATGTCAAACTGTGTATGTTGCTTCTGTGCAATGCTTAAGGACGTGGAGCCCACTGCACTTTGATACTTGATATATAACTCACAACTTCCTGCAGAGGAGGTCAACATCAATTACTGAACCAGGATGAAATGCTTTTTTTTCCTTGATATAGCAAAGAGGTTTGATAGCTACACCAGAATACCAATACTTTTTTTAGAGAGACAATCAGCTCCACTCTGTTATGTAAATAAGTTGTCACAGTCATCTGGAAGACCAATCAGGCAACTGCAGACCTCAACACGTGTGTAGCTGGGGTGGAGTTTTTGTCTTCAGAATAGGCATATTTACCTTCCTTGAACACTAGCATTATCTGCCACTGTAGTAACTGCAAAGGATATATGGGAGGGGGGGGGGGGGGGTCCAAGACAAGGGAGAGAACATGCAAATATCTAAATTGGGGAGTCTGTGTCAGTCCTGAGCTTGAATGTTTTTGACTGACTTGTAACAGACAAGCTGATGTGTGTGCGTTGTGAGTGAAAACTGGAGGATGTTCAGCTCAAGTGTTTGTGGATGATGCAGTCTCTTCTCAATGGTGCTGCCTCTTAGATAGGTACCTGCACAAGCACACATGCACAAATTCAGTACATTTTTCCAACATGGTGTGGAGAACTTAAATGGATTTAGACTTTGTGTTTTTGTTCTTAGCTGTACAGTATGTATGAACTTTTAGGCACTATACTTCTACTTGTTTAAGACAGTTATGAAGCATAAATTAAGCATATGCACACCTACCTCTCCCAATGTTTGTGGCTGAGACTACCGAAGTCATCAAGCTTTGCGATTTCTTTTAGGTATTGAGCTAGTTTATAGAGCTCCCTGTCCTTCTCCCTGTTGAGGTGGGCCTTCATGAAGGGTCGGATCTAACATAAATTCACAAAGTTAAGTCTCTACAAAATATGTGGACAACTTTGATGACAAGGCTGAGCGAGGAGCAGCCTACCTTTAGTCCATTCTGTGGGTTCATTAGGAAGTTTCGCCCAATGTCATCAAACATGATGGTGTTCTTCCTGTTGTAAAATTCTCCGTACTTCCCCCATATCACTCCTAAAGGCTTAACCTGGGTTGTGCATGCCAACAGACACAGTATATCAGAGCGTTCCCCTGCTCACAAATTATTTAAAAACACCCGAAAGAGGCATGCTACTCCTGCCTGTGTGCATAAGTGGCCAATTCTCAGACTGATTCATCATTCCTAACATATCACACAGTCACTCCTCCAGCTTTGGAGGGCTTTTCAGATTATAAACAAAAGAGAAAAGCGAGGGATGCATATCTAAATCTGCACCTTATGTACAGAACAGCCCTGAGCATTGACACTTGACATGCCTGATACACATAGAACTACTGTTGCAAGCCAAGATAACAGAGGAACAAAGTGGTATTCTTCCTTTGATCAAGTTTCATCTTCACTGCACGTTCAATGCAATCCACCTAAAAAGTGAAAATGATCACAAAAGCAAAATCCAAAACTAAAAAAAAGAAATTACATTAAAAACAAAAAACAAATATTTGTGAATAAGGAGCCTTTTGAAACAGGAATGAAACGGCTTAATACTTTCAAATGTGTGTACCAACCTCCACCACCCCTCTTTTAGGGGTGTGTACTGTGATCATCGCCGCACTGTCCAACATGAATGTGATCTTGTAGTTAGGGTTGTCTGTCACTCCCAGCTCCTGAACACACACACAGAGTAGTGTCACAATCTAAGCTTAGCTACAACCAAGTAAAATTGATTAACACTGCCACCTTCTGGCAAAAAAGAGTACAACATTAGTTCATGCTCTCATTTCTGATTTAATTCATGGTTCAACTGGTCGACATTGAAGCAACTACAAAGGAAGTACAGATGACCTTGGGATGGATATAATCAGCTTTAGAAATAAATGATTATGATTAGTTTAGGGGAAAAATGGTTTGGTGAATGTTTTTGTGCTGACCGTTATGGATAAAGAAAAGTAAAGTGGAATACTTACTTTCATTTTGGCATCAATCCACTTCATACTTGTAGCAGCTGCAGAAAGAACATGTAGATTAATAATGCAAAGGATCATGAAATAAAAGAATAAACATACAACCTGTACAGCTCCTGTTTCCTTTTTACAATATGAAGTATAATCACAAATCAGACAACAGGTACAGGACAAACACCACAACTAATCATACACATGATCTCTATTTGAAGATCAACAGATCTCTGAACATTAGTGCAGCATCTGAAGATCCATTTTCTTTTGGTTTGTTCTGCAAGTGAAGCGGATGACCATTTTTTCTGTTAAACTGTTAAATAATTAGCCTAGAACAGAAAGCAAATATAGAACTATTTTCTGTGTCGTTAAAGAACAACAACAAAAAAAAAAGATACATACACCAAATGACAATATCATAGTCCTCATATGCACTTGTCAGAAACTCATGTAGGTATGGTCTCATCAGCTCCTGACCCGTTTCTGCACATGACTTGTGATCTAAACACACACAGAATCAATTCAGTTTCAATACTAGACAAGCAGCAGATAAGCTGACTTGCACACAGAATCTAAAAGTAAACTGCAGGAATAATATGATGATGCACAAAAAAAAGAAAGAAAAATAACTATCAGACAACTTACCAAATAGTGTGTAATCCACATCTAACACTAGCAGCTTCTTGCCTTCTCTGGGGGGGTTCATTTCCTCCACCTTGTAGTCTTTTACTCTACGGGCTATTTTAGCAAGGTTTTCCTCTCTGAAGACAACGGACAACATTTGTTAATCAAACACACACAAGTACAGGCTAGGACTGCAGCGATTAGTCGATGTTGTCGAGTGAGACATTGTCTTCTAATCCTATCTCTGCTGAGAGTTGCACATGAACAATAAAGTCCGCCAGGAGAAAATTATGGTGACGGACTAGGGAACAAAACAGCAGCAGAAAATGTCAAAAGTCTGGGATAACTTCACGTTAAACTTACAAAATAAATTAAATACATATGAGATTTGTAAAGCGGACCTTTTGTACCACAGAAGTACGTCTGCAATGCTCGAACATTTAAAGAGGAGGTACGTCGGATTTACATAACAACCTCATTTCAAAGCTGAAAGTGAAATAAGATCCATTTATAATAATCATGAGATACATAATCCGATTGGTCGACTAGTCGTTTTAATAGTCGGTGACTAATCGACTATCAGAATAGTCATTAGTTGCAGCCCTAGTGCAGGCAGATATATAGTTCTGGACACTCTACCTACAATTCTAACAACCTTTATAGTCAAAGACACAGTATCTTACCTGTTCTCCACTTCGATGACCTCCTCCTCAATGTCAAAATCATTGACAACATCATCATTCTCTGGGGGAGGGGCTAAAACCTCTTCCTTCACAAAACAAGACATAGGAAGAGGAGTCATGCGAGATAACTTCAAAGATCATCACCTAGCACATGGTAACTAACTAGGTAAATAACTAAAAATCATGGGTTGTTCTTTATGTCAATACCATCTTTGGTAAAACCTGAAAATTAATGACTTGCTCAGGCTGCAGGTTTATAAGAAATAGCAAAGCAACTAAATCCCAATAAACTTATCCACTCTCACCCCTCCACCTACCAAGCTCTCCTCTCTGGTGCCCATCATCATGATTTTGGTATTAGGCTTCAGCTTCAGTGAGCCCAGCTTCACCTCATCCTCTGCAGGTTTACCTGGAGGTGAGAATGAAAAAGACAAGGAACAGAAGATGAGTTAATACACACTGTATAACCTTTCATTTTAATTTTCTTTCTAACTATTTATTATTATTACTGTTGAGTATATATTCTTTTTTATCAGGATGAATTTATTACACAAACAGAACAAAAAATGCTAAGACATTTCTAATGTATTGTATTATATACATTACATACACTGCCTTGGCCAGCAAATGAACTTATCAGTGAGACCCTCTTACCTTTGACCTTGAGTCCCAGTAGTTTCTGTCTCTCTGGTAGCACCCCAGTCAAGGTCTTAATGGACTGTTTCAGGTCCATCACAGTGTCCTCCTCTGACAGAGAACTGATGGAGTATTCCTGTCCTCCCCACTTTATAATCACTGATACTGACATGGCCCACACAATGTCTCCACACACATGCACACGGCTGCAGCTTAAGTTAGGTGTGCACGCGCACGTGAACACACCTTTACGCCAATATTTCCTACAACAGTGATAAACATGCACACGCACACCTTGCAAAAAGACGGCAAGGGGCAAAGTAACAGATGAGGTGTCAAGATTCCACACTGTAACTGACCGCAGCTTCAGACAGAGCACAGAAAGTAGCAAATGAGGAAACACAGAGATCAAAACACGACGTCACTGTTGTTGCTGTGTTGTTTTTGGCTGGATATTTTGATACACGATGGCTAAACGCCACCTAGTCTGAGAAGACACTTTGAATGCCCCTGACTATTTTTAGCATGATATGGCTAACACTGACTAGCAGTGATGTAAACACACTGAATACTCCGCTAACTGGCTAACATTAGCAAACTAACCGCAGCGGTTTAGGTACTCTTACCTGTCAGAGAAAGTTAATCTACAATACTAAACAACCACTGTCACATTTCATGGAAATGGTTAATGAATGAATGAAGTTTACGGTTCAGCTTCATTCATCGAGAGGCGCACACTGCTCTTCCTGGCGTTCAGAGCCTTTCCGGTAGTGACGTACAAAATAAGCTTTGTTGCTATAGTGACCGTTTCTCATCAGATTAACATAAATGGGTAATCGGTTCAAGATGCCTTAAAAAAACATATTGCACATTCAGCGAATACCACATAAGATTACCAGCACTGAAAACAACAATAAATAGTAGTTAACTAAGGGCAGTAAATACAATACGAACATGAGTCATTGCTGATATGCTTGTGAAGAATAAAGTGATACAGATACAATATATCTTTAACATGTTCTCAAAACGTGGTCAAGTAATGATCAAGAGTTTAAATATGACAGCTTTTTTCCAGAAGTAATTTGAGCTATCAAGTCGCTTCTACCTTTTCAAAGTCTACTTCATATTATTCACAATATTAGTACTCCTACTACTACTACTACAACAACAATAATAATAATAATAATAATAATAATAATAATAATAATAATAATAATAATAATAAAGAAATTGCAAAAAATATGTAATAATGCCAGCCCTCTTCTCCGTTCTGGTAATTCATCATTTTTAGAAACAGTTCTAATATGACAAACTCACTCTGAGCATGCGTTGCGGCTGTCCAGTGACTCCACCTTAAACCTTATCACATTTGATCACAATTTCAGTTTACAAAAGTGAGGACAAAGCAGGCCCCAGTGAGAGTACCCAGAGTGCTATATAAATACTTTTCGTATAAAACGTTTGGGACAAAAAGATTTATTGGGACAGACTGTATTGCGCACGCTCAGTACATCCTCTGGTACTTCGGTTAATGGCTGCCAGGAAGGATGAACGGATGGGCCGCGTCTTTTCACTGTGAAGCGCATCCATCCACAGGACCGTTATCTCGGGCGGTTCCGAGTTAAAATGGTCGATATACGACCAACAAGGCACTCCGAAATATTCGTCCACAGTGCTAACATCGTCCTTGTAATGTAAGTTCTCTCATTTTTGTTATTTTAAGTCTTGGTTGGTAGCAGCAGCTACTAGCTCAGGATGTCTAGCAAAACGCTGCTTGTTAGCTACGCTTCAGATGGACTCAGGCTACGGCGGTTTTTTGTTATCATGAAATAGTTTAAGTTAAGCTTTTTAAAAATGTTTATATACTTTATGTGCAACACTAGAGGCAAGTAAATGTTTCAGAAATACTTGTTGTAGTGTTGAAGTTTGTTTTGACGTTGGTAGTCAGCTGGCTAACTGACAGCAGTGCTAGCTAACTACGTTAGCTATAATTGTTGGCACTGCGCCTTCTGTCTACTCGATGCAGCTCATCACCTCCACACCGCACGTACACTCACGTTGCTGTATATTTGCATTTCTTATCTACCTACTTAACTACAGTGCCGTTGTTGGACTTTGTTAGATCTGTTGTGTTACTTTTATTTCGTTCACAATTCAGGAACATACATCCTATTATTGCGGCGAAGCTTAGAGATTTTTTTTCCCTGTCGAGACGGAGGGGTTACTAGAGTTCATGGCACGTACAGCAGTCGATGCAGCACTCGCTCATCCGTAACGTTTGCGGTGCCGGAATAACACAATATTCTGTACAACTATCTAATTTGGTGAGTCTATTAGGATTTTTTTCTATTGGAGTTTTTGTTTATTATTTGCATTTTTTCTTCACTGTTGTCGATATGATAGTACTGAAAATTGCAAACAGCATTATCTGTTATTTGTTGAACTGATGCTCTATCACATTCCGTCACTAAAACAAAAACAATACCCCCCAACACACACACACACACACATATATACACGCCCATAAAAACAAAAAGTGTCAGGTGAGTGATGGTCCTATGTATATATATCCATAATCTAAAGTTTTGTTGTTGTTATTCTAAGGCTAGCTTTCGTTTATTATGGTATTACAAAAGTCTAACTTATGTTGTAATACATTTTTAATTATTTATTTAGCTGAACCGCTATTAAGACTTGTCACTGTCTCCTAATGTGTTGGAAATTGTTATTACAAAGCATGGGGGAAAACATTATTTAAGTAATGGTAGTACAGTTTTATTCTTTATTATATGGAGGTCATGCAGTCTGACAGACTACATAATTTCACATTTACACCAGTGTTTCATAAAAAAAAAGTATAAATTTATCAATTTGGTCCAAGTACTCTCACACCATACCCCTTTCCCATGAATGGATTAGGGCAGATAAAAATACAGCAGTACACTGCCATGTTATATAATGTAGGATTCTGCAGAGTGATCTCTGTCCGGTGAATTCACAGTTATGTAAGTAATCAGGATGCTGTCCTGGTGCTGCAGGGATAATAATAAAGAGTGGAAGCTCTGAGAAGCAGTCAGGGTTTTGAAAGAATCTTGAGCTTTACATTGTTGTAAAAATAGTAGAAACTTGTTTACTAAATTGCACATTACATCTTATGGAAGCACAGCCAAGCTTAATTAACTGTGCTGTACATTGTTGGATAATTTGAAGCTATGTTTGGAAAACGATATCCTCCAGCAAAATGTCTCCTTGAGTTTGCTTCAAAGCTCAGGTGTGAAAAGTTTTTTTGCAGATTCTCAAACTCTCTCTTGTGAAGACTTAGTTTAATTACTGATGACATTACGTAATCATGTTTCACCTGTGAATTTCCAGTTTTACTGAACTCAAATCGTTGTTTAACAATGACTCATTTATTTGCAGTAAGTCTTCAAACATAAGTTTATTATTGCTTATCATGGGCAGATTTATCATAAAGGGTCAGCAGAATCTTTTAACCATACAAAAACAATCTAATCACATTTCCTTAAAGACACAGATTATCACCATGAGAAGCTTTTTGTCATTTTGACGTTTAGTTTTAGACTCATTGGTTATATTTGTTTTTTTTATGTGAAGGTAGTAGTTTGTTTTATTTACATGTTACAACAATGATAAGTCTTGATTTCATTATTGGCATGAAATCAATATTCTGCTGCTGCAATCTGTTGTAAAGGAATAAGCAATGATGCATCTGTACTGTTGTGTAATTGTTGCTGTTGCTAGCTTCTATAAAATGCTTAATGATGTGCAACTAAAATACTTGCACACTTAGGGTGGTAGAGCAGTCCTGAAGAGCAATGGCATACGTCAGGACCACCATAATCCAAATTTTTGTTCAGTGTTAAATATGTATACAGACGGAGCATACTGTCTGTCCTCTGCATTCATTTCATGCGTATTTTAGTATGTTTTCAGAGAGCTTGCAGATGCATATCCAAATGCAGCAAACAGAGCAGCTCCACCAGAAATAATTGGGGCAGGGTTGTGCTGTATAGCTTGTGTGCAACCTGTGAAAGAAACAAAGAGAAAAAGAGGAAAGAAGAGGAAAAAAAATCTAAATAATAATAGATTATACTTGTATAGCGCTTTTCAAGGCACTCAAAGTGCTTTGCATTGTTTGTTTATTTGTTTATTTTGTTTGGATCCCCATTAGCTTCCACAACTGTGGTTGCTAATCTTCCTGGGGTCCAAAATCAGCATACAATTTTACAGTTTATTAATACATAAAATATAAAATTATTCAATAACTGTAAAAAACAGCAATATACAGTAACATTATCATAATGGAGAACCATGCAGAACAAAATACTCTTTACACAATAAATAAATATCAATAGTTCATCTCTAAGAATCTCTGCTTTATAATTTTCTTAAAAATTAATAGGTTTTGGATTTGCCTAACACTGGATGGGAGTGTATTCCATTCTATAGCGGCCCTATATAAGATGGTTTTCTTCATGTAATTAGATTTTGGGCTTGGAACTATGACCATGCTGTTACTGACTTGGCGTGTCACATACTCATGACAATGACCACTGAATAATATTTTGTCTTTAAAATAATTCTGTGTGTTATTTGCCAAGACTTTATACATGAACAACATGTATTCGTGATTCATTCACTCCTCATTCATACTTGGTGATGGTAAGCTACATGTGTAACCACAGCACACTGACGGAAATGTGACGGCCTCTCCAACCTCCACCGAACATTCACACACATTCATGTACCAGCGATGCAGACACTGGAGGCAAGTAGAGTGAAGTGTCTTGCCCAAGGTCACAACTACTGATGGTATGGAGAAGCAGGATTCGAACCACCAACCTTCTGACTTGCTCAACCACCTAAGCCATGTTTGCTATTGTATATTGCTATTGAAACTAACATTGAAACCTAGATGGTAATGTGAATTTGCGTTTCAGTGGCTGTATTGCCCAACAACTATGCCAATGTAAAGAATACATGGGAGTATGTTGGTAATGATGTTAGACACGTCTGAAACAGACATACCTATTTACATACATATAGCGAACATAAATGAGGCCTTATGACTTGCCTCAAAACACATATCTATAAATGCATGAGACACTGGTGAGGGTCTCGTGTAACTGTGGCTCTGAGTATGCAAGGCTTATTGCACAAACATGTAAATGGTAAGATTGTTGTGACTTCAAAAGTTATGTGCGGACTTATAAACATTGCTTTAATGGGTATGTATGGAAGCAGTCCAAGTGTACACTATATTAAAAATAACGACTCGCCGTGGCAACAAAACAAAACTAACAAAAAACAGTCTGTTGTACAAAGATCTTTAATTTGTCAAACCTGACCTTTAAATTGCACTTTCAACTCAAAACCTGAGACATGTAGTGTACTGTCGCACTTACTTCTGATTTACCACTATAAATTGTATGCTTTGGTTTCTATGTGCAAGACAGAAACAGAAAGCCATAATATAATTTGCATGCAGTCTTCTAGATGGTTATTGACAACTAGATTTCACTATGTAAAGCATAATTATGGATGAAGCAGATCTTCACTGAAACATCTGCAATATTCCTGTGGAATGCTGGTAGTTAAAGCCTGAAATAGACTTAACTTGATGGCATTTCCTGCATTTCTTTATGATTTGAACCCAGTTGGCAGCAGAACGGTTAATGGTAGAGTTTAGTGTTTCTAACAGCCCCCAAACCTTTAAAAAGCAGAAGAGCACTACTGCGTGAACTTGTTTCTGACATTTATTTTAACAGTAAAGTTAAAGTACAATTTGGGATACAGCATCAATGATTGTTCAGATAAACCACTTACAACTTTCTATTAAACTTAGGGCTGGGTATCGCCACTAATTTCTTGAATCCATTAGATTTGATGCACAACAGCCTGATTTGATTCAGTTTTGATTAAAGCCAATTCAGTATTGATTTATTCACAGATATTTATGTAACACCAACTCTGAATATTAAAGTAAAAGAGAACTATTTTTTACAAAACACAGATACCTGGGAGTAATCAGATAATTGTAATAATCTGATATCGAGACGTCCACATTTACCAGTCGATTATCAGATTTACACGTACGTGCGTGGTGATGTCACTTCCTGTTCATTTCTAAACATTTTGGTGTTTGCTGAACATAGCGAAGTTCACTGCCTTAGTGTTAGCTGCTAATGTAAGAGGTAATAAGCTGCTAAATAGTTTATAGTGACTGTAATTCAATGCTGAATGAAAAAATCCAAATTTGGCATTATCTCAGCGAGAGAAGCTGATTTTGGGCATATAGGTTCCTTGTCACAAATGTGCACATAATCCACTAAAAACCATTTATCTTCCTTATTCTTTAAGTCTCTGATAGTTTTCCAGCCTTAATTTTAGAATTTTTATCATCTGGTGTCGAGAAACAAAGTTATTACAAGAGCTATTTTAAAAAACCATATTTGGCATTTCTGGGCAAGCGAAGATGATTTTGGACAGAAACGACACAGTTAACCTTCCAGCTGTGTATATATACTAAGATCTGCCTATCATCAGTAAGTCATGCGAGAATCACTGGAAAAGGAAATCTATAAAAAAGATCAATCTCCACGTTTTTATTAATTAAATTTGAATCGATTCAAATCGATTATTATTATTTTTTTGTTTTTACCCAGCTCAAATAAAGCTAGCAGGAAAATCCTGCGTTCACTTCTCTGTAAGTCACAGATGGAAGTTGTTTTTCTTAAATTATATGAAATCATTTGCTTTTCCATGAGTGCTTGTTTTTTCCTCATTCTTTCTGCACTCCTTCTGTCACTTCTGTTTATCCTCATTTCTTGCCCTCATCCTCTGTAACCAAAGCATATTAAATTTCCATTTTCCATTTTTTGTTTACCTTGCCTTTTTCTGTACAGAGCACCCGCTATCAACATCTCGTCTTCGTGGTCAGTTCTGCCTGTCGATCAAAGGTCATCCTGAAGCCATGGCAGTGAAGGACCGTGTAGAGGCGGTGCTCAATGTGGGTCTCCGTGTTCCCAGCATCATGCTGCTGGATGTCCTGTACCGCTGGGATGTTAGCTCCTTCTTCCAGAAAATCCAGCGCTCTAGCCTTTCCAACAACCCTCTGTTTCAGTACAAATATCTGGCGCTTTACTTGCATTATGTAGGTAAGTTCTGGTGTACAACTACCCTTTCTGTGTTAACGCCTCTCAGATAATTGGATTAGAAGAGATACATTACAGATGCTTTGTTGTACCTTCTTCACCACATAGCAGTTTTTCCTGTTTTTGCTTGATTTTTTTTCCACTCCCCCTTTAACAACTGTCTTGGCTTTTTATTTATTTTTTTCCCCTTTTAACACCAGTTGAGGTGGTGCTTTCATGTTTTTTAAGGTTTTATTGTTTTTGGTCATTTTATAATTTCTTGACTGTTGATGTTTTTGACCTATGTTTTAGTGTATTTGTAGATATACATGTTTTAAATGATTGGTGGTTGTTGTTTTATTGTTCAGCACTTTGGTCAGCAGTGTTGTGTTTAAAGTGCTCTGTAAATAAATTGGATTGGAAATTATGGCTTAGTCAGTGTCAAAAAGCTTAAAATTCTTGACTGGAAGTCTTGATGCTGGACTTGTTACTTACTTCATAGTAGTCAGTTTGGATTATTTGGCATGATGACAAGTGGCGTGTGACAAGAATCATCTGATTTACCTAGTGGTTAAAAACACACGCATGTATAAAATACAGTCATTGAATAAATGCAGCCGATTAATAAATGAGTCCGATTTGCTCATCCAGCTGTGGTATTCAGTTAGTGTGATACAGCTGTTCCAGTCAAAATGAATGTGATATTATAGTCAAATGGATTAGTAGTTCTGTTAAACACAAGCAAAAGATTTAAATGCAGCAAGCTGATTAAAAAAAAAGAGAGACAGAGAAATACCTTCATTTGGTGAACATCCGTTGGATCTTAACTGTTTCTTGGTTTCCCTTGCACAATTTTTCCACCTTCTAGTAAACATGATCCTTTGGAGAAAAAAATTCCTGTCTGTGGGTTGAAAGCGACAGGGTAGATGTCAGCTTTGTGACAGGAAAAAATTCCACCTAAATGCTGCTCAGTGAATATAGTTATTTTATTTATTTATTTATTTTTAATTAGTTTATTTTTTAGTTTTTTCTACAGTCGTAAAGACATGAAACAGAAAACCAGGTTTGAGCAACTCAAGAATAAATAAACTGTGAAGTGAAGTTTACACATCAAAGCCTCACTGCCAAGCTAGAAGAGAGGCAGTAAGCATAGCATTGTGTTTTCTTTCTCTGTATTTTTAAATGGCTGTGAGTGCTCTCAAACTTGGCTGCATTTGGTTCATGAGCCAGTACTCTTGGTATGTGCTGATGTGCACTGTGGGTGGACCAGTGGAATAAAGGGGGAGTGAGGCAGTAAAGCCAAAGTAACTGTTGCTATTCACTGAAGGGTTTCAGGGCTTGATTTTAAGTAGTAGGCTGTTGCATTGTAAGGCTGGCTGTAACATGGGCTTATTTGATTACCAATGAAAAGTAGCATAAAGCAGATACATAAGAAACATCTGTCAAATATTCATCCTGAATATATTATTTTATGATTAAAAACTTTGTGAGGTGTTTTCTTAAACAAATGCTTTTTTCTGTTAATGTCATGTGTGACTCTCTGGTTAGGTTACATCCTGAGCCTGATCCTCCTAACTCTGCCTCGTCAACACCTGGTTAAACTCTACCTGTATGTCCTTACGGCCCTGCTGCTGTTTGCTGGGCATCAAGTCTCAAGGTGCAAATGCACACACACATCTACTTTATATTACCTGTCAAAACTGAACGTTGAACCTTTACCTTAAACTTAACCTTAACCCAATTCTCACCCTGACCCTTAAACCCAGTCTCAAGCTTCAAAAATGAGTTTGGCCTGCAGAAACAAAATTTTGCACCCAACATTGAAGCCTCCATGTAGCATCTAGGTGCCCAAATTGGTTCTCAGTCATATTTGTCTTACATGGCGTTATAGGTTTCTTTTTGAGTTTGGAAGGCGTTATTCTATTAGACATATAAAAAACTAATTAATGCTAGTATGTAAAAATGTTTTATAATTTTAGGTTTTTAGTCCGTAGCTATGCAGTAGAATGTACTGTATTAATCGATATTTTCTATATAATTTAAAATTTCCCCTTAAGAAATTAATAAAGTTGATTTCCATTTGATTTCATTAACAAAAAAATGTAACTCCAGCCAGTGAGAATTTTCCCCTTTGCCAGACTTTTTTAGTTGTGTTATACAGTTTGTCAGTGTTATGTTAGCGCTCACAGTAGATGTGCCTGTGTGCTTAGCATTTTGACCTGTATTTCTCAGGGATTACGTTCGGAGTGAATTGGATTCTGGCTATGAAGGACCCGTCTACCTGGAACCTCTTTCCATGAACAGATTCACTACTGCACTCATAGGTATATTACACAAGAATGCATGATGACACTCGTGCACAATGCAAAACTTTATTTATAAGGTACACTGATGTCGGCAGAATGCATGAGATGCTGAAGTTTGTTTCTGTTTTATTTATTTTTTCATACCCAGTTTAGGTTTTAAACTTTTGAAAAACATTGAGAAAAGAAAATGGGTTCCATACATCTTTTTATACTTGTATCGCTACAGTACAGTCAATTTATGGAATGAACCTTTACTCCAGCCTGACTGACAACATGAATCTGTTCTTCTAGGATAGACTCTGACCTTGTGTTCGGGTTGTAGTCTCAACAGATCAGCGACTTAAGTTTTGTTAAAGATTTCTCAGCTGTACTTTTAAGTGTCCATTTACAGATATATCAGCTGGTCACTTTAAATAAAAGTTACTGATAATTCACAGGCAAATCTCTCTCTTCAAATGTCAGTTGGTTTAAATGGAAAAAATGTGCCGTGTCTCTGGTTTTCGAGAACTGGTTTCATCTTACTAGAGAAAAGGGACGGAGTCTTCGATGTAATAGAGTGCTGAGTTGACAGTACAGTGAAAGCCTGAGAAAGCGAAAATAACTGTTAGAAATAAACTGAGGTAGAGAGATTAAATGAACTTTTCGTATTTTACAGTTAAAAATGCAGTATGGCACTACTTTGGGATGGGTTGATAATCTGATAAAATTGTTGTGGAACTGGAAATTAACCGAACAGCACACCATTGAAAACTCTTTAAAATGCAGTTTTTTTAAATGCACGTTCTTGTGTGTACTTGCATCATCTTTCAGGCCAGCTGGTGGTGTGTACGCTGTGTTCCTGTGTGATGCAGACCAAGAGGATCTGGCTTTTTTCTGCTCACCTCCTCCCTCTCGTGGCCAGGCTGTGTCTGGTCCCACTGGAGACCATTGTCTTCATCAACAAATTTTCCATGATCTTCACAGGCCTGGAGGTCATTTACTTCCTGGCTACTAACTTACTGGTACCATATAATCTGGCTAAGACTGCATACAGGGAGCTGGCACAGGTAACAAACTATGGATTGGTTTAAACAATAAATTACCTTTTGTATAAGCTGTTGACTTTTTAGAAGATTTCAGAAACATTAGTTCTGATATTTTTCTTTATGTGGAATGTCAATAATGTTGGGTACTTTTTCTTATTTTTTATTTATTTGTCCTTTTGTAATTTTGTACTTCTCTCTTTCTCTCTCCCAGGTGGTAGAAGTGTATGGTCTTCTAGCTTTAGGCATGTCTCTGTGGAACCAGCTGGTCCTTCCAGTCCTCTTTATGTGTTTCTGGCTCCTGCTGTTTGCTCTTCAGATCTACTCCTACTTCAGCACCAGAGACCAGCCTACCTCAAGGGAGAGACTCCTTTTCCTCTTTCTTACCAGGTAAATCTAAATTTCAGACTGAGAGTCATCCGAACGTGTTTTGTTTTGATATCGGTAAACTAATATATAGACTCATTAAATGCAAAGTGAGATAGTTCAAGCATTTATTTGTTATAAATTTGATTATTATGGCTTACAGCTTATGAAAACCCAAAAATCTAAATTAGAAAATTAGAATATCACATGAAATCAATAACAAATGGATTTTGAATACAGAAATTTTGACTAACTGAAATACATAGTCTTGCATATGAACTCAGTACTTTGTTTGAGCCCCTTTTGCATGAATTACTGCCTCAATGCGGCATGGCATGGATGTTATCAGCCTGTGGCACCGCTGGGCTGTAATGGAAGACCAGGATGTTTCAGTAGTGGCCTTCAACTCTTCTGCATTGCTCAGCCTCATGTGTCTCATCTTTTTCTTGGCAATTCCCATAGATTTTTAATGGGGTTCAGGTCAGGAGAGTCTGCTGGCCAATCAAGCACAGTAATCCCTTGGTCATTGAACCAGGTGTTGGTTCTTTTGGCATTGTGAGCAGGTGCCAAGTCCTGCTGGAAAATAAAGTCAGCATCTCCAAAAAGCTTTTCTGCTGAAGGAAGCATGAAGTGCTTTAAAATCTCCTGGTAGACGGCTACGCTGAATCTGGACTTAATAAAGCACAGTGGACCAACACTGGCAGATGACACGGCTCGCAAACCAACACAGACTGTGGAAACTTCACACTTCACTTTATTGTGTGCCTCCATTCTTCTTCCAGACTCTGGGACCTTGATTTCCAAATGAGATGCAAAATTTGCCTCATCAGAAAAGAGCACTTTTGACCACAGCTCAACAGACCAGCTTATTTTTTCTTTAGCCCAGGTAAGACTCTTCTGATGTGTTTTGTTCAGGAGCGTCTTAACAAGAGGAATACTACATATGAAACCCATGTCCAGGATCTGTCTGTGTGGTGGCTTTTGAAGCACCAACTCCAGCCTCAGTCCACTCCTTGTGAAGCTCCCCCACATTTTTGAATGGCCCTTTCCTGACGATCCTCCAGGCTGCAGTCATCCCTGCTGGTTGTTCCACCTTTATCTTCCACACATTTCCCTTCCACTCAACTTTTTATTGATGTGCTTTGATACAGCACTTTGAGAGCATCCAACGTCTTTTGCAATTACCTTTCGAGGCTTTCCTTCCTCATGGAGGCTGTCAGTGATGGTTTTCTGTACAGCTGTCAGAAACCTTCCACATGATTGTGAATTCTACTGAAACAAACTGAGATCATTTTAATGCTCAAGAGTCCTTTGCAAATGTTTTGGATTAATTAGCTGATTAGTATGTGGCACTTAGAGGCTACAACACTGAACCTTTTCACAATTTTCAAATTTTCTGAGATTTAGATTTTTGGGTTTTCATAAGCTGTAAGCCATAATCATCAAAACTATAACAAATAAATGTTTGAAATATCTAATTCTGCATATAATAAGGTCTATAAAATATATTAGTTTATCTTTTTAAGTTGAATTACTGAAATAAATTAAGTTCTATATTTTTTTAGTTTCACCTGCATTGCCTTGTATAGTTTGTGTAATTAATACAAAACCTAAATCCAAATATGATATAATTTAGTACCTATTGTCTAAATATGCCACATTGTAAGGCTGCAAGTACCTATACGTCTATAATATTGCATGTAGTATTAAATTCAAAGAAAATGGTATAGGGTTGGTATATTACTATTATTTTCTAAATTATCTGCCCTTTCTTAACCTAAACACAGTTAAGCTATTTTAGGATTTATTGATTAGCAGTCAGATTTTTCTTTTTTTTTTTTTTTTTTGGCCAATACTCACTGTCCCCCTTTCTGCCCCATCCATTCTTGTGTTCTGTCCTCCAACCATGTCCTCAGTGTTGCAGAATGTTGTAGTACACCATACTCTCTCCTGGGTCTGGTTTTCACTGTCTCCTTCATCGCACTGGGAGTTCTCACTCTGTGCAAGTTCTACTTGCAAGGCTACAGAGCTTTTATGAATGACAACACCATGCACAGGTTAGTTTATACATTTGTTTCTTTCTCCAGCTTTCTCCAACTATGACATCTTCATATGTCTGCATGTTTAATAAATTCTGTTTTTCTTTCTGTGCAGAGGAATGACAGAGGGTATCACCCTGCTCATCCTTGCTGTCCAAACTGGCCTGATAGAGCTGCAGGTCATCCACCGAGCATTCCTCCTCTCCATTATCCTCTTCATTGTTGTTGCTTCCATCTTGCAGTCTATGCTGGAGATAGCTGACCCCATAGTCCTGGCTCTGGGGGCCTCCAGAGACAAGTAAGGCAAATCCACAACGTACCTTGTTTATTTCTTTCTTGCATATTCCTATTAACTCTTCAGTCAGAAACCTTAATAATTTACTGGTGTGAAATGTGCTTTTCAAGAGAGATAATGCTCTGTTTTTGGCATTTTGGCACTAAAGGTAAAGATTAACACTAGTTGACAATTTGAAAGGGCAGGCCAATGTTTTAGAGGTGGGATTGTAACCTGAATGAATTGACTTGAGTAAAATGTCCATGTTGACACAAATATACCTGTTTGCTTTCTCCTTTGCTCATTTCCTGCTGCTGTTGTAGGAGTTTATGGAAGCATTTCAGGGCGGTGTCTCTGTGCCTCTTCTTGCTGATCTTTCCAGCCTACATGGCTTATATGATCTGTCAGTTCTTCCACATGGACTTCTGGCTTCTCATTATCATCTCCTCATCAATCCTCACCTCACTGCAGGTAAAACACCAGTTCAATGATTAGTGTAGTACTCTTTTCTCTCTGGTCCAGTTCACCACTCAATGAAAAAGCCAGTATTGCCTGCTCACACACAAAGTGCTTTTTCCCATATGCACACACTCATGAACACATTTAGAGAAATTCTGCAATTCACTATATTGTCAAAGTCCACTTTAACATGTGGACATGGGGCAGATGGAGACCAGACATGCTTTGGTTTTATTTTTTCTTCTTTTGAGCACAGCAACCACACTGGTGTGTTTTTTGATATTACATGATAATGATTATGATTTTGACACAGCTTGGTCTGCAGATATACATGTTCCTTTATTCATGTTATTACAATGTGCCAAACTATGCAGCTTATGGCTCATTTAACAGTACACTTTGTGATTAGTTTTTAACTGGGTAGTAATAAAACACTGCTTTGTCACCTCTAGGTTCTTGGCACTCTGCTTATCTATGTTCTCTTCATGGTGGAGGAGTTTCGCAAGGCTCCAGTGGAAAACATGGACGAGGTCATTTACTGTGTCAATGGGACCTACAGATTGCTGGAGTTCCTGGTCTGTGTCACATGCACACACACAAACGCAGTTAAGAGAATTTCAGCTAAGGCAACATCAGGAATTTCTATCCCACTGTGATTGTTTTTTTTTCTACCTTGGCAGGTTGCAGTGTGTGTGGTGTGCTATGGCGTTTCAGAGACTGTATTTGGGGAGTGGAGTGTCATGGGCAGCACCATCATCTTGGTCCACTCATACTATAACGTCTGGCTCAGAGCCCAGCTGGGCTGGCAGAGCTTTCTGCTCAGAAGAGATGCAGTAAACAAGATCAAAAGCCTCCCCACAGCAAGTGACGCACAGCTGGAGCAGTACAATGACATCTGTGCTATCTGCTTCCAGGTATACAAAGTTTTGTGTGCTTTTTGAAGTGAAAATATAATCAAGAGCTACTATAAAGCAACACTCATGTTACATTTAATTCTTTGCAGGACATGAACAATGCTGTGATCACCCCATGCAGTCATTTCTTCCATGCTGGCTGTTTGAAGAAATGGCTGTATGTCCAGGAAACATGTCCTCTTTGTCATTCGCAACTCAAGAGCCAATCACCAACCACCAATGCTCCCAACCAAGATATCCCTGAAGCCAATCAAAGCCCTGCAGGACAGGAAGAAGCCACAGCCAATAAGGAGAAAGAATCAGTAGAGAAGGAGGGAGATGATGGACCTGCCATGTCAGCTGGAGAAACCTCGTCCTCCTTCTCCTCTACCTCTAGCATTTCCTCTGCTCCTCTGCACAATGTCACACCTCCATCATCATCTTCCTCTTGTCCCTCTCATCAGCTTGTGACTGATTCTCATCAGAACCAGTTGCCAACAGATCATCTGTCTTCATCCTCCCCCGCTGCCTCTGACAGAGCAGACATACCCGGACCTCTTTCATCTCACTCCCACAAAGTTTCCCCCTCTATCTTTTACCACTCATCTTCACAGGTACTGACCCCTTCAGAAGTGACGCCTGCTCAGTTGGAGCCCCATCCACAGCTACACTCAGTGTCCCCATCGGACAGCCAGGGGTCATCACTTTCTGACCAGTCCACCTGCCATTCTGAGGAACGTTCTCCTCCTCCATGAAGCCTGTGAGATACAAGCTGACAGGCACAGAATACATGCATGCACAAAGAAAAGCCAAACCCACAAATCAAAATACTTCATCTGCTTATCCTCTACCTGCCCAGCTTTTGGCTCTACCATCATTTGGAAAACCCAACTCGTTTATATTCCTTATGAAAGGAAAAGATTCAGGACAATGGTTACAGCTTCAGTAAATGTTATGTCAGACCTGTTGATCTAAATGTATCCAGTTGAACTCAATGGCAGTTTTGTTTTGGTTTCATGGGGAGAGATGCAGTAATTGGCAGTTCTGTCTCATGTCCACAAAGTGTGAAATCTTAAAAGTATCATGACTTTTTTTTGTTGTTGTTTTCTAGTTTTATACATTGAATTTTTCACATATATTAGCATCTCCAAAGGTCATGCTCTTGTCTCATATTACTGCCGGATATCTCATGTGCTGGTTGGTCCCTCCTGCCTTTGTTTGTGCAGCCTTTCTGTCAGTGCTGTACGTTTTGGGTTTCTCTGTTGTCCTATATGTGCCATGACTTACTGAAGATTGGATCAGAGGTTGACAACTTGGAACTATGGATGACTGATAGTTGCATTTTAAACTGTGACAAAGTCTTAACATTTCATAAAGTCTCCAAATGGTTGAGTTTGATGAACATTTCTGGTTTTCTATAATGAAAGTGGTTCTGTGTATTTGTGAATACTAAGAATTAACAGACTGAATGTTGTTCCTAGAGGCCGTCACTTGACCTGAAGCCTGGTGCTAAGCAGAGGATACATGCTGTAGTTCAGTCATTTGTTGCTGTGTAAACAAATCGGTGGGTTCAAATGGAATAGCTAATTAATTTTGTCTGTAAAGCTTTCGCTACTGTACTGCTTCAATAGTTGAATCAAACTTGTTTGGCTGGTCCCAGCAAAAGAGAAAAAAAAGCATCTCTCTTCCTCATTGCCAAAGTTTTGTAATGCTGTTACAGAAATGTTATTTTTAAGGTAATTTTTACTATACTTTATTGGACACCACAGTGCAGAAGGACTGGAAAAGCAGAGGGGAGAGGAGGGATATTAATGGTCCGTTTTGAACTTGAGCATTGTGAGAAAGTGGCGTATTTAGTCCACAGAGCGGATATGGAGCCCAAACTGCTGCTTTTTAACTGTTTTATTTATGTACTCCTCAGCATTCACCCTCCCAAGCATAGCCCACTTACATTCAGCCTACCAGGTTAGGTCAGGTTAGGTTAGGTTAGGTTAGGTTAGGCAGTGGTGATCATTGTTCATGCCAGGAGCCAATTACCTTGCTTCATTCAATCAATTCAAAGATCTGTCTTTTCCAAGAGCATTGGTACTCCTCTGCTGCTCAGTCACTTCACTCCATTAGATGTTACTACCAGCTAACTATTTTCTGTCCCCCATGTATGCTTGGGCTCCCACACACACACGCAACAAAAGGTGGCTCTTGTGCTTAGCAAATGGGGCAGGAAAGTGAAAAAATATATGTTAAGAATTGTTAAAAGACTAAAACTTGAGGATGCTGAGTTCTGACACGCTTGTATGTAGAGCTTGCACGCTGCCACTCTTCCTACAGAGTTTATTTTTGCCCGCAATGTACTCTAACCTTGCTACAAATGTTTTTTCTACCTTTTACTTTTCTTTAACTATTTTTTTGTTGTGTATTTGCACTAATGTCATTTATACTAGCGATGCTCCAAAGCTGTTCTGTGGCTGTCAGCAACCAAATACCCTCTGATGTTCGTGTAAGAGGAAACAGCCCAGCCTCTTTGTGTTTAATGTATATAAATGTTACTCTGTGTGGCATCTACATTAAACCAGAGTAGTGTTGTTACATTTATATGATCAGGGCATGAATTCCTCATGGCTTCTTATCATGTGGCTGAGAAGCAATGGGGAAAGCAAGCTCTCTGATCCAAGCACAGTCAGTGTTACGGCTTCTCCAGTCTGTATGACGCGTCTTTGAGCTGGTGTGATCACTCCGGTGCCCTCTTATGTTAGGAGTGGGATTAGCATGGCGCTGTAGGACTGGAGTTGTACTAGTTAACCATTAACAGTATTACTTATTACCACTATTACTAAAGGTCTTATTATGAATGACTTTTTTTTTCCCCCTTGACTTTAGAAAGCATTGGCTGCAGGGCTGAGAATGAATACATGAACAATGTAGGATCAAACCTGGCCAATGCTGTTGTGTGTTTAATTTTTTTTCAGATAAAATGTAGTTTGTATTTTGCACATGTTCCTCTGTAAGGTGAACATAAGAATTTTCTGTATACAACTTTTTTCTGTTAACTTTTTTCCATAGACTTTGATTTAAAATGAAGTGTCTGAAATGGGTTCAGATGTCTGAACAGCTTCATAGACTTTTTTTTTTTACCTTTTCGACTGTCATCACTTGAAAGAGAAAATGTGGAGGTGACTATTGATGATCGTTGGCAGCTGTATGTGAATTTGCATTGTAGTATTAAATGATAATCAGTGTGGAAGCTCAGCCGTTGAGTCCACGTGTATTTACTCTACTTTTACCGCATATTGGGAATGTTAGTTACTCATCAAATGATGACCTGACAGTTTTTATCTCTTCATACTGTCTGTGACAGTTGAACATTAAATAATTTTCAGATACTCTTCTAAGTTCAGTATTTAGTCCAGCGTTGACAACTTTACTTTAAAACATATTGAAACTTCATATTTGCATTCTGCTGTTATCTGAAATTTGAATTGCAAAGTAAGCTTTTATAGCAAATTCATCAGTGAATGTTTAGCCGGTTTGTCTGTAAACTCTTGTGCCAATAGATTCATAAAGTATAATTCCTGCTCCTTTAGTGAACAGTAGTGTGTTAAGATTCCAAAACATTAGTTATGCACAGTTCATATCAGTTTAATCTTTCATTTCAGTTCCTCCTGATTTACTTGCAAATTAGTGGCAGAGAAAGTTACATGACTACAGTGGACAAATATTCAGGTATTCTGTTGTAATAATAACTGATAAGTTTTTATTTTAAAACAGTTTTGCCTGCATTTAAGTAACGAGGAGAAACTATAACCTGGTTTTGGCCTCTAATAGCAAAAATCTTGGAATTCAACCTCATTTGAAATAGTGACTTTAGTTTTATATTACTTTGCAAATTCTTTGTGAAATTCAAATTTTAGAAGTGCAAGTAGATGTTGAAACTGTATCTGTGGTTGTCAGCATTCTTCTAAACGCATTATAATTCCTGAATGCATTTTTCACACAGCTGCCCAATGCTTCTGTCTCTGACTGATGTTTTGAGAATGATCACATTCAAGGCTGCTCTCTGAGACTCTTTACAAATTTTATTTTATTTTATTTTATTTTATTTTATTTTGTTTTATTTTATTTTATTTTATTTTATTTTATTTTATTTTATTTTATTTTATTTTATTTTATTTTATTTTATTTTGTACATGCAGATGTAGGACCTTCTCTGTGAAACCTGGTTCTAAATGCCAGTTATATCCTATTAAAATGTACCACAAATGGTTTTGAACTGGATTCCTGGCATTGCCTTGGTTATTTTACAGAATAGTGAATGTCAAATAAATGAATCATCCACTCTGGTAACTCTCTGATCTTTATTATTCCTTGAATAATAAGCATGTTAGCATGTGTAGCTTAGCACTCTTGTAGACAAGAAGACAATGAAGAATTTACATTTAATTATAAGTTGTAAGTATTTAGATTGAATGATACCATGCTGTATTAAATAAATTATATTAATGAGTAACAGCATTTTAGCCAAATATGATAATTTTAAGGTATTGTATGAAACAATGCAGACCCTATTTATAAAATTATTGTTAAAATGATCGATCAAATCCAAGATTGGCTCTGTGGTGTAATTGCACTAGATTGACGCGAGATGGTGCTGTTGTGCTGTTTTTATACTGACATTTATCAAACTGGCACAGCAAACGCACATATGTGCGCACCAAAGACCAGTCTTATCACAACACAGCAGAGTCTCAGATGGCACATTAGTTTAACTATTATGGTTTTATATCTAAAAATAAATAAAAAATAATAAAAGTGTTTCTTTAATCTGCCACATTGTTTTTGTTCACAGTTCTCGTAGCACCCAAGCAGGTTTCTTTATCAGGATAAGTCGCATCTAAATTATAGCTTTGATTGTCAAACTGTCACACAAGTATTTAATTCATCGTTTTAATCCTGTAGCACATACATATATTTTTAAAATAAACCCCCAATACCCTGTTTAATCATTAGTCCTGAACATATAGCTTTCCTAAGACGTCGACATGCCGAGTAGGCCTATAACTGAGACCTGAAATAAATAAACAAATAACGATAAGGGAAAGCTTACACATCGTTTTATTTTAATGTTATTACATCCTAACCTCTTTACTTAAATGCAGGAATTTAGTTCATCATCTGATATTCAGAGATATCTATTTTCTGTAATATTTATAAATGATACAGGTGTTTATTGTCACTACAGCCGTTCCTCATTGACACTTTTTTTATTTTTCTGTGCTGGATCAGCCACTGTCTCCGTCTATAAGCAGGAAAGCGGAGTATAAAGGACTCTTCTTCTTAATCAAGGTCAGGAGCGTTTTTCAACAACCTTTGGGAATTAAAGCCCTGGAACGGCGCCAGATCGCCCTGCCAATCATCTTCACAGCCGGCTGAATTATACCAAACTTGTCGACCTTTTGCACCTCAGCAGATCAATATACTGTTGTTGATTTTTATTCTATTAAAATACTTCACTGCGTTATCTATTAATATTTGTGTTTTGTTTTGGCTTTCCTCTTGGCGGCGTGATAAATAGTTTCAAATAACAGATGGTGCCAGAGGGAGAGACAAAGCAGGGAAATCTGCTAGCAATTATCCTCAATTATGTTCATTGTTATTTTGAGCTAATTATTGTTATTGTCACTTTTGTTTGTGTGTCTTGCGGCGCTTGGGTGCAAAAAATAAAAAGCGGGCCTGTACTGAAGACAATGGCAACCAGGAATAATGATGTGACGATGAAAAGTGGCTTTTATATTTGAACCTATAAGCGGCTGGTATAACATACAGAAAATGTAGATCTCTGGTTTTAGAATCAGATTCGATAAAAATGACAGAGTTCTCATAAAGGGAATTTACACTGAGAGATATTTATTCTTCTCTACGTTCCTCTAGGAAAAATTGATTTTGAATAAAGGTGGTTGTGTGTTTTTGCTGTAGTAAAATCTAATGATTTATTTCAGCTTCTAATAGCGCGTAAAATATTTGAGATATTAAAGTCTTGATGCCAGAGATGTCCACTGCGCTGAAATGCTGCAGAGCTCTTTAGCTTTCCCCCCCAATTTTAAGCTCCAAACAGCAGCTCTGTGTGGACACCGAGAACTTTCAATATTTGATTTTCAAGGATTTATTGTGCGTAAAAGTTTATCACAATTTTACTAAAAAGTGATGTGCAGTGAGATTTTTTTTTTTTAAAGAAAGGCAGAGCAGGTCCTCGGGCATGCAGGGTGGGATGGAAGGATAGAGGAGCTCCGTGGCAGCTGCAAGAGGCAGACCTGACTCCACTCTGGTCTTTGTTTGGGGGCGTCTTCTCTCTTTTTGCCCTGTCCCTTCCCCTCCTTTTCGTCGGTCCCCTCCCTCTTTCCTCTCCCCATCCCTCTCTCTCTCTCCCTCTCTCTCTCTCTCTCTCTCTCTCTCTCTCTCTCTCTCTCTCTCCCGCTCTCTCTCTCTCCCCCGGGGCGGGAGAAGCCCGTGTTTGGTTCTCAGAGAGGGTCCTTTGGGAAGAGTCACAAAGCGATTTCCTCAGCGAGAGCGCGGAGTAGCGAAAGCTCGGGAGTCATCCGCAAGACTAAGCGCTGCTCTGGACGTCAGCAACCCCGCAAAACATCCCGGACCACAGTACTGAGGCAAAGGAAAAGAAAAAGAGAGTGAAGAATGAGAAAACAAGAAGAAAGAAATTTAAGATAATGGTGACATCTTATCCGGGTGCTGTTGATGTCTTTTTCCTTTCTCTGACAGCTCCAAGTGTGGATCTCACAGCGCGCCAGGAGTGACTTCTAGACATCTTTCCACTCTGGGTCCATCTCGTTCTCCTCGTCCTTTTAACGATTTCTAATAATCATTTAAATGTCCGGACATTTTTTGGATGTCAGAGTTGTGGTAAGACGTGCCCCCGTTTTAGTATCCACTAACTCCTCAGGGCAAGAGTGAGAGGAATAAAAAGCTCAGTGATTGATTTCAAACGCAGCGCACGCATCAGTAACTAAGAGCGCACCCACGTTGCTCCGCTTGAATTGTGAAGGATCCACAGCAGAGCAAGTGCACAGTCAGGCGGATAGGCGTGAAAAGACGGAAGGACAGGTCTCGAGCTTCGGAGGTTTGTTCATGTTTGGGATTCAGGAGAGCATCCAGAGAAGCGGCAGCAGCCTGAAAGAGGAGCCGCTGGGAGGCATGAACGTCCGGAGCTGGATGCAGGGGGGCGGCGTGCTGGACGCCAACACGGCGGCCCAAAGGTGAGCTTTGCCCGAGTGAGAAGGAGACACTTCCACCCTTCTTCGCGTGGACTTCCGAAAGATGGAATCAAAGAGCGTTTTGTCCGTGAGGATCCTGCTGCTGCTGTCCGGGGAAAAACTTTTTTGGATTTATCTCCTGCTGGGAAACTTTGGGGAATAACGAGTTTAATTTAGAATAATTTTATATTAACTAAACAGTTAGTGGCAACATGGCTACGGCTTCACACTTTTATGCATATAAAGTGCACTTTGTGTTTGGATAAGGAATATGACATCAAAAGGAAGAAATAATTCATTTGTGCTCATGCTTTGGGATCAAAATTAAGAAAACCCTAGCTCTTTTCTAAACACACATCTTTGTATTTATTTAAACGAATTTAGCACAGAGCTGCATAAATGAATCACGATATCTTTAAATAAAAAGTCTTCTAACAAAGCATTTTCATTAGCATATATTTTGAGATGAGAATTGATATTAGATTTTTTATATATGTATATTTTATTCTTATTTGTTCTTCTTTGGCAGCTTGATAAACAAGATACGTCTTATCAAATCAAGCTCATACAAACTAAATTTTTTTCCTTAAGTCTTCAAATTACACACACACACACACACACACACACACAGACATATATATATATATGTCTGTGTGTGTTTGTGTGTTTTTTATTTACAGGGTAACACTTTAATGTCAATTTTTAAAACCGACTTCATCTCGCCTCTGTGTCCGCAGTGGAGTGGGTCTGGCCCGGGCTCACTTTGAGAAGCAGCCGCCCTCCAATCTGCGCAAGTCCAACTTTTTCCACTTCGTCCTGGCTCTGTACGACCGGCAAGGCCAGCCGGTGGAGATCGAGAGGACCAACTTCGTAGACTTCATTGAGAAAGAGAAGGTCAGTACAGAGAGTCGTGCTGCTCCCAAGAAACACGATAATTCAACATTCTGATATTTCTGCAGGCCCGATTGTGTGATGCTGATATCACTATTAAATGTCACTTTTTTAAACTTTCTTATCATTTTGATAAAAAAGTACATTATTATTATTATTATTATTATTATTATTATTATTATTATTATTATTATTAACAATCTAAAACAAGACATTGGCCTATCATGTGGTTTAAAAACAGCCCTGTCCATTCGTGCACTTGACGAATATCAAACACTTTTTCCACGTTCAGATTGTTTTTATTTACATCTCAATTCAAACACAACCGCCTGTTCTGCATAAACAACGGCGTGGAAACCTCTTCATCCATTATGACATCGAAGCGCAGCGAAAGAATTTACTGTTGGATTTATTGGCCCCTCCAAACATAACCAGTAATTACAGAGGAATTAAAAATCCACAATAACACCGTGATTACACATGAGAAAATTACAGGCCTGTGCATCCTTAATATTATAAGCCGTAAACATAAATCAGAATTTTTTATTTACTTATTCAAAAATGGATGAATAATTTATTTATACCGGACTCGCCCAGCCTGCATGTGCACAGAAGTGCTTCTTTAAAAATATATTTATTTTTTATATTTTTAATTTGTCCTGAACGTCTGTAAACAAATAGGTGTTTGTTGTGTACGTTTATGTGTATGTGTGTGTGTGTTAAGGAAACAAGCGGAGAGAAGACCAATAACGGGATTCATTACCGGCTGCAGCTTCTTTACAGTAACGGTGAGTTTCCCGACACACGCGCGCATCATACGCAGCCAATTTGCTCAAATCAGCTCTATTGCTTCTTCATATAAAATATGCACACATGCAGCAGTTGATTTTTTTCCCCCCACAAGATTTAATGTGGAAAAATGTCCCCTGTCCCCAGAGTAGTGAGATGAAATGTTGCAGAGGACCAACAGGCTGCCAGAACTTGTTTATGTCACAGAAACAGCAGTGCAGTTTCATCATATCTATTAGTCAAATTTCAGCACAGCTGTTGGAGGCGATTTGTAGCAGCTTTGTGGCTTTATCACTGTCACTGTCCCTAAATCAGGCTGTCCCATTAAAAAAAAAAAAAAAAAAAAAAAAAAAAAACTCTTGACAGTTTGAGCTGCAGCCTGCCAGCAGCAAGAATATTAGAGCTTCAGCCATGGCTGGAGGAATAAAGCACAGCCACAAAATGTGCCATGCACTTGTTGATATTTTAGGTCTGTTAGTGAAGAATGCATTTCAAGTGCACAATTAAATATTAATATGAACTGTTTTAAATGACAAACAAGGAGATAAATCAAACCGACTTAACTCAGGATATGTTTTGTGGTGGGAAGACACACAGGAGCTTTTTAAGATTTATTTACAAAATGTAAACTGATGAGCAGTAGCTGTTATCCTTATCTTTCAAATTTGCTCTCAACCTTTTTGGTTTCTGAAAATTTGCTGATTACATGTGAAGCAGGTCGTTGTAATCTGTTTTGTGCTGGATTCTGTCTTTTTTTTTTAGGCCTAAAAAGAAAAAAATATCAACACAAAAATGTAAAATATAAAAAAGGGGAAACAATTTGAATATTCTGAGTAATTTTTGTCTTTAACAAATATATAAAAATGAATGTGAACCTCCAAAGTCATCATTGATGTGCTGTAATGCACTTCAATGTGCTTTTCTGTAAGTCCATGCAAAGTTTATGATTTCCGCTCCTCTTCTGGCTCCCAACAGGCATCAGAACAGAGCAGGACTTTTATGTTCGACTCATAGACTCTATGACTAAACAGGTAAGCACACACTCACACTCACACACACACTCACAGCAGCCTGTCACCTCTCCTGTTACCTCTCTGACAATGAGCCACTCCACTGATCTGCCGCCCTCCTTTATCATGTACCTGCACACACTGAAGTCAGTGTTTGTGTGTGTGTGATTCAACGGGTGGGTGTTTCTACAGTGTGTAGGTGGGCGGAGGCACACACACACACACACACACACACACACACTGCATGACTCCAGGCGTTTTTGCCTGTGCTCCTCTTGCTGTGATTAGAGCAGAAGGGAACAGACGGGTGCTGAAGAACAGGAGCGTTATTCTGCAGCTCACAGTGGGACGTGGAAAGATATAACGGCACCTCTGGGATTTGGTCTGCTGAGTGGCAAGCATTTTCTGATCAGATCCAATTTTGCTGTTAATGTTTTTGTTTTGTTTTATTATGTATTCATTTACTAGAGGCAGAGAAAACAACAGCAAGAGGGGACAGAGCCTGAACAGGGCAAAGACAGAAAATTGTGTTTGCTTTTTTTTTCTCTCCTTAAGTAATCAGTTAGAGTGAAGTAAGATTTTTTTTTTCTGGGATAAACTGAGAGTGAGAGTTGTCTATCTAGTGTGACACAGAGTGTGCATGTGTGGTAAGGTATACGGAGCCAAGAAGCCACGCTATGCACTGAATACTTGCTAATGTGACTCCAGGCTCTGACAGAGTCTCACATTACTGCTGCCACACTGCACCACATACTGTGTGTGTTTGTGTGTGTCTGGCAGGCTCGCGAGACCACACTGTGTCACAATAACACTGTTTAGCTTGAGCTTGGTTAGGTGACCACTAGCGACACACAGTTGGGCCTCACAGCTCCTGGAAGCTGAAGCCACCAAACAAACACACACAAGCTGAGTGATGTCTGAAAATGTCTTGCCTTCATAAAAAAATTAGAAAGAGAAAAATCACTTTTCCTCAAGGTGATGATGAAGGTATAGGTGTTTGTTGTACCTGTGGACAACTGTGAGAGTGAGATGAACTGAAACACTAAAGCATACTTAGTTTAGAGTGTGTGTATACCTGTGTACCCTAGCCAGGACAGGGGGCAAGGTGTGTAAAGAAATCAGGGTTTGGATTTATTGGCTCACGGTAAAGGAGAATGAATGCAATGTCCAAATAAGGCTGATGTGAGTCTCTGGCTGTGTTATTCCCAGCAGTAGAGGAACATTAACAGGTGGTCAAACCAAAACAGTCATGTGGTTGGCTTAGCTGGTCAGTGATGTCATGACTGCTGTTTCTCTAACCACACACACTTGTTCCCAGTCATTGTTGTCTTGCCAAACAGGGAAAACTGAAGCCACCCAGCAGCACAGGGTGGGACTGGTGTCTACTGATTTTATTTTATAGCTGAAGGTAAAACCAAAAATTTTGCTTCAAGCCTGGATCCTTCCACTTATACACCGACTGAGTCAACAGCATAAACTTTTTTTCTGCAACAAAAGTGTATGCACAATAAATGTTGAGTAAAACAAGCTCCACCCTCTGCTCCAAAATTTAGAAAACGATATTGAGAAACGGAAAAAAAACAAAAAACAATGTTCTTAAAAGCTGGATTTGTGATACATCCAAACAATTTCCCACACAAGCATCACAAGTTAAACATCACCATCTTCACACACCGTCGAGTTGCTGCAGCTATGAAGAGGACCCGTTAATCTCCCCGGTCTAGATGCGGCCGCAGCAGTAGCATACCTCCTACATATTTTAACAACAGTTAAAGTCTAGAAATAGAAGAAGATAAGAGAGGATAAGGGTGAAACAGTTGCAATGAGGTATAATACTCTTGCTGCCATGCTGGATAAACTGCATGGATCATGAGGGATTTAAATGCTAAAGGCACGTCCAGGAAATATTCCTCTTAGAATATGGAGACTAAACCTTGAAAACGTGATTCACTACTTCACTAAGACCCTCAGTGAAAGATGGCATGGATAAAACAGCTGCTGGTCTGGAAGCGATGCCATTTGTTGTTGCTATTTAATATATTTAACTCAGAACTATGCAAATTACTTGTCTTGACACAAAGCATCTGGATGCAGCTTTCAAGACTGTAGAAGCCACTTTATAGTGCAGACTTTTAGTTTTTGGTGCTGCTTTGTGTGGAAATCTTTACAAATCAGGTTTAGTTTAGCTCACCTGTTCTGCTCTGTAATGCAGATGTCTGGTTTGGATGATTCTATTCTCAGTTCTGACTTTACTGCCAGAAAATGTAACACTAGCTCTAATGTTAAAGCTCCTATTTCTGTTACTCTTCTATTTTTGTATGCCTACCTGTTCTGTGTATGTGTTTAGGGCCAGTACTGATTATGTTAAATGGAGGAGGCGAGCACCTCCCAGTTTTCAGAAGCATAACATGGAAATCATTGATCACTGCTCCATCCCGGAGAATAAAGCTTCTGTCACCACGGCCCTGCCGGATCACTAGCTTGCTAGTCGACCTGACACTAACGCAGGGGGAAGTGTGTTACCCTGCTTAACAGAGCCTTGTTTACATGTCGTGCATGTCGCGCTTCTTCAAAGGTGCAGGAGAGAGCAGCAAAGATGCTGCCTGAAAGGCCCGGTGAGGTGGAGAGGAAGTAGACAGAGGTGGAAAAAGCAGAAGAAAGGAAGGAGGAGAAGTGACAGGATGAAGCATCTGAGACGATCATGGGCCGCGGTGGCAGGAGAAGTTGCACATTTACACAAGAGCCTGTCATAAAGGGCGGGTAAAATATTATATGTGAATTATTTTTAGTGTTTTCAGTTTTTTTTTCTTGGAGTTCCACATGACTCCAGGTGCCAAGCAGCACAGAGTTGTCAGGAAATTAAGATCTCAGTTTATGATCCACAATAGCCGAGCTCCTACAATGCAGGAAGTGGCACCACTTCTGGAAGACAGAGTCAAAACAAAGCAAATTGTTGGCAAAGACCAAGATGATGCAGAGGTAGGCAAAGCAAGGGCTCAGTTGGATTTCATTTACAGTCGGCACAAAGAAAAATGACCAGCTTATTTTGTAGATCTCTTATCTGTGTTAGTGTTTGAATGATCATATGTTTACTCTGCAGGATTTGCATGATACAGATGTGTTTTATTAGTTTTTAGCACTAATAATATGTGCAGGTAATCTAAGTTTGGATGTGTTCTGTTAGCGATGTTAAAGTTTTGAGAACCAAAAAGAAAACATATTTACAATTTTATAAATCCTAAGTCTCTAAGTTAACAAGGTAAATCATGGTTTTTAGGCTCTTTCCTTTCTTTCAGTGTGTAAAATCTTTATGAGGATGTAAAAGGTTTGCAAAGTTACAAAGCCAGAAGTTCACACTAAACAGAAGAAAAGTTTTATGCAAACTCACACTCAAAGTTCACCATTTAAATTTCTGAACTAAGTTTGTGGCCTCAAAATGAATTAGTCTACTTCTCATTTCTTTTCTTTTTCTTTATAACTTCCTGAATTATCCTAATGATTACAATGACTTTTAATTATTATAATTACACATTAGCTTTCATCAGTTAAAAACAGCATAGTTCAGTTCAAAATTCATGGAAAATATAATTTTTTTTATGCTTGCTTGTGGATACCTTGACATATTTAAATATAGAACCTTGACATTTAATCAGCTGACCCATCAGAGTCGACTGGGCCGTACAGGAGGGTGGGCTCAAAGGGACGGAAACTAAAGCTGAGTATTTCAGACACAAGGTGGTAAGTTATGCTTTAGCAGGGAACTATTTGAAAAAAATAATATATTTATATATAACATGTAAACATAGTCTAGTAGACCCCTAACATAAAAAAAACTGAACCTGTAAATGGATATGTTATGGGCTCCTTAAGATTAATTAATTCAACTGGCCAAAGGGTTGAAGGTTTATGTGTGTGGGTGTTGGCAAAAAACCACTGGATCAAAAGGGCGAAAAAATGGGAAGATGAGAGAGGCACAGATTAAACTGATGCATGTTTGTTGGGTGCAAGTTCGCTGGAAGCTGCCGACCCCTTCTTTTCCCATGGCACAATGAGCAAGACTTATTAGTGGCTTGAACAGATTTGATCTGTGCAATTCTCACTTTTCCTACATTTCCTGTACTCAATGTTGCTTTCAGGAAACTGTAATCAGGGTAATTTTACAGTTCCAGTGTTGATAGAGAGGGATTGCAGGCACATATCCAATATCTTCAGTGGTAGACTGGCTACAGTAGTGTGTCAATAACAGCTTCTTATCTTTTTCTGAGTCCATTTAAATTGTTTTCAGTCTGGATAACTATTTATTTTGTTTTTTTGGGTAGACTGGCCCTTTTGGAAATGTTAGCTTAGCATTAGTTGAGCCTCCATGTTGTTAAAGTTTCTGCTTTAATCACATATTATTTTTGTTTCATATTACACATCATGCTTGCATTGCCTGGGAGTGTACATCTCTGGAGTCCTGGACCACCATGAGGCTTTTAGGCTGCAGGTTCACATGTCAGTACATTTTCAGCAGGGAGTTTCAAATGGGCCACATGCACATGCATGGAAAATTGTAACTGACAAGGGCCCCAGGTCCTGAAACACAAGGGGGCTCCAATTCCTGAAAACACAGAGGGTCCTGGAGACAACTAGCTATTAGTATGAAATGTTTTAAGCTACAATAATGTGATTCCTGTTGCTGCTCTCTATTAATGTTGCAGAGCTACACGTTTCTGGGGGCCATATAGGACTAGTTCCTACAAATGAGGGGCTCTGTGCAGGATTTGCTCATACTGGGGTCCCATGATGGAACACACTGGCCCAAGGGTTCCTGGGGGGATATTATAGCCTCGTTCAAAATTTCTGCCTGCTACAGGCCTCTCCTTCATGTGGCTTTATGATGCTTTACACACCTTTGTTGCCCATTTCTGGAGTTAATTTTTTAAAAATGGAAAAGCACTGACTTCTCAAAAGATGTGACTGGTGCCTTCTGTCTTGTGCCTGATTCATCAGCAATACAACAGCTTCAATTTGACTTCACTAAGTAAAAGAGAGAGCGTTCAGTGATTGAAGCAGCTGATTTATCATGCATGTTGCTGAGCTTGAAGCTGATTTTTTTTGGAAGTTCACAGTTTATCTTATACTCCATGACCTTAACAGTGATTATGCATAATTGTTATTTCTGAATCAGTTCAGTTCTTCTTGCATAGCATCACTACACAGTGTTGCAATTTTTAGAGCTGTTAAGCTTTCACCACAGGAACTTAATTCACTAATGTTAACTTGATGGCAGCAGGTCGTCTGAACCTGAGCTGAAGATTATTACAAAGGACAGAGAAACTTCCTCGCTGTTCCCTGAGAAAAGCGAGCCTGTCACTCGGTGAGACTTTCCGCAGTTCAGATTGACAGATCAAACAGACTGGAATAGACCAAAGACAGGCAGGGTGTGTAAACTGATTGATGGATAGCTTACTGGTGTGTGACTTATGCCTGAGCTGTACTCTGAGCTTCTAAACACAACCAGGAACGTTTTATAATGGAGGCAGTTGACGCCTCAGCTGGAACGCCTTTTCAGAAGCAGAAAGAGTGGCTATTACAAATTTACAACTTAATTTGCTTGTGAGTTTCAACTTCAGAGATTCACCTACTCAGCATGTCAGCTGATGAGATGGGGTTGTTTTCGTGTGGATGTTCTAAAACAAGAGTGTGTGTGTTTATGTGAAGGGAGGGGGTGTCAGGCAGCCTGTGCTGAAACAATGGGTGTGAGCATCTGCAGAGAAGGTGTTGCTACTGAACCGTATGTTCTTTGAGGTGAAGTGGAAACCAACCTGTTAATCTCACAAACACTTTTCCAGTGTTCTTGTTATAAATTGTAGATGAGAAATGTTGGAGGGGGGAAAAAAGTTTATATATTTATTTTCACATTGTTTTTTTCATGGTATTGCTTTACTGGAAAATGTTATAGGTTCTCTAGTTTGGCAGATGTAAAAGGCAGTGTACTGAAATAAAGATGCAAATGAATTTTTATGCATGCATGCACTGGTGCAGACATTGACTGGCAACTTTCAGTGAGTGACAGTGAAGTTACATTACTTTTTTAGAATGTATTGCATTTGACACAATTCTTACATTTCTGATTTTCTGATTGGATCATTTCGAGTCAGTCACACAAACATCAGTTACATGCTTATCTTCATGTACCATAACTGGATGTCTGCTGTGAAAATGAAGTCTTAAACAATCTGTTATCATTTCTTTTTTTTGTGTCTTTGTCTCTCTTTTCAGCCGATTGTTTACGAAGGCCAAGACAAGAACCCAGAGATGTGCAGAGTGCTTCTGACCCATGAGATCATGTGCAGGTGAGAAAAGACTCCCCACATCTCTTCATCATCTCAGATTTTCCTTTTTATTTCTGCAATACAATTTGTTAATCTGTAGAAAGCTCCCATTAATCACCTCTTCTTACATTTCTTACTCTGCCCCCCCTCATTAACCCCCACCACACCCAGTCTCATAAACACATGCACTTGAAGCCACGTCTGCTGAGGAAGATGAGTTTGCTTGCTCACAGTTGTTGCTTTAATTATAATCTAAAGATGAATCTCTTTGGAAGTAGGCTGAGAGGAAAGAGGTCTATTTTTAGAGGCATTTTACCAACGTATCCTATACAATAGAAAATGTGTGCGCAGAAAAAATGTGTGGCTTGTGTGTGTGTCTTTGTGATGCCTGGTTAATTAGGACACAGAGAAACTCATTAGTCAATCTGAACCCTTCTGTTGTTTCGTAGCTAACAAATGGGCCTTCCTCCACAATCTGACTATAAAATATAGGCAGTGGCTCTAACATACACACACAGGCATATTTAAAGACACAAAGAAGTATGCATATGCACGCACAGGCCTGCAAACGGCAGTTATAAAAATTCAAATTTAGCACATGAATTAAGTTGTTCCTATTCCTTGACCTTGTCACAGAAAACTTTAACTGTAACAATATAAATGGTGGTTCATCTGTATGCACAAACAGGGATTTTAGCAGCGAAATCAGGCATATTTTATTCTATAGTTCGCTGAATATTCCTTAGGCTGCTCTGCTCTAGAGGAAAATTCAGAAGTGATTTACAAGAAATTTACAAATAAACTGTATCTGGACACAGATTTTACCATAAATTATTGTTGTTCATCATGTGGGGAATGAATTGTGAACATGAATAAGTGGTTTTACATTCCATGTGCAGTACACATGAGTCTTTTACAACACACTGTGTTGTGTGCTGTGTTTTTGCATGCAGGGTTTTTTTTTAAAACCTTTGTTCTTGGGGAGCAAAAGTGCCTCTTCAACCAACGTAAACACACTCCTGTCTTTAACAGCAGCTGAGGTCAAAGTTATGGCTGTTGCTTCATGTTCTCACATGCTGATTCTGCAACAGAAGCTCCACACATAGCAGACAATGTTGAATGTGCGCACACACAAAAAGCTCACAGTGTCCATTAATCAGTGTGGCTTATTGTCACGTTGATGCTGTTAGCCATATGCTCTCAGCCAATCTGCTACTTCACAAAACTGGTTGGAGCTTTGGCACGAACATGTGATGGGTTTTTCTCCAAAAAAGGATCTCTGTGTGTGAGTAAATTCTTCTTTTTTTGTGTTTTGGGGGGAGGAACAAACACAAAGTGTGACAGAACAAACTTGTCGCCTAAAAAGGTTTGAAACATTTCAAATCTAAATTAAAAGATAGTGGAATGATTCCCAGACTTTTTAAAAAGTTGTGAAAATAAGCTGGAAAAGTTGTGTAATGCTAAAAAAAAAAAAATGACCCAGTTGAACATTTTATAGGTTGTTGGGTTAGCCAACAGCAAGTCAGTAATGTGGCTGTTAGAAAAAGTAAAAATTGGGATGGGGTTGTCACGATACTGAACAAAAATGTTTCTTATTAAAACAGAAATCAAGGCTTTCATTTTCTATGACTCATTATATCTTTAAAAGGTTCCAACAATCCAGAAAACATGGGGCATAAAAGCTTAGTAAATGGCCATTATATTGGGGTAGCAATGCACTGAAAAAAAGATATGATTCTAGTATGGTTTACTATGGGGATCAGCAACATTTTTAAAAATCATTGTCAATAAACACAGTTCCACTGCTCCCACAAAAGCAAGTTAAAACTTTATCATAAAAAAATAATAATAAATACATTTTGCAGACAAGGTTCATTTAAATGAACAGAGGTGAAGTGGAAATCTGTCTTGTAGTGGAACCATCCTCCCTGTTATCAGAAGTCAGGATTCCTGGTGCTATAATGGTGCATTAGTGCATGTGAAATGGATAGTTTATGCATCTGCACATTAAACCTGATCCAGGCTTTGGAGCAACATTTGATGCCATTCAAATGGTGACTTATCAAGAAAATCTTGGCTTATTTCACCAAGATAATCCTAAGCCCTGTATACGTGCATGTGTTTATTCAACCTCATGGCCCTGTAGTAAAGAATTGTGGTGCTAAACTGTCTTGTCTGCCAAAATCAGCAGCTTAAATCCCGGTTCCACCTTCCCTCATCTCTAACAGATGAGAAGTGTGATAATGTTGGTTTGTTTAACCATGTGATTGTCTTTTTCTATGACACAAAACATAAATACAGCAGATGCTACCAGTGGAGCGGCTGTCAAGTTTTTGGTGTTTTTCTTTAATAAGTGATAATTAACTAAATCCATCAGGTATATTTCTGTTGAACAGCTCATCATTTTAACAAACTATTTCAGAAATTTAAGCTGTTATTTCAATGATATCAGGTGAAATGGCATCTCCAGTTCATAGTGTTCAGAAAGGTTTTGTGTCATGTGTGTATGCTTGTGTGTATGTGTGTGTGTATGAGAGAGAGAGAGATGCAGGGAAAGAGAGAGTAGATGATTAGATCACCAGGATTCAAAGCAATAAGTGCTACATTATCTCCATCCCAGCCCTTGTTTTCCTATTCACCTCCCCTCCATTTGGATCTTCTTCTTCCTCCTCCGTTAATCTCGTCTCTTCATCGACCCCATCCCCTCCACTTCTACACAGTCACCCATCCATCCCTACCTCCCACCCCTCCCTCGTCGATCTTAGCTTTCCTCTTTTCTCCCCATTCTTTTTTTCTCCCCCATTTCCTTATCTGTGCTTTTATTCATCTCTAACCTCTCATTGATGCGGCGCTGTTCTGCGAAAGTTTCCGTGCAGTGATCCAGTTCACAGCGCCACAGAAAGCAAACGGCAGGGAGGGCAGCGAGCGTGGCAGAGTAGCAGATAGTGGAGACAATGAGTAAGGTGTAACGTATCAGTCTCTTTCTTTCCCCTCTGCCATCTGTGACAGTGGGAAACCTGAGATGTCTCCCCTTCCTCTTCTTCCCACCCAAATCCCTTCTCTCCCCTCCCCTCCCCCTTCTTGTTTTCCCTCCCACGTTCACCCCTCTTACGCTTTACTGCCACTTCCCCCATCTTTATCCTCCTCCCTCCTACTTACACCTTTATTCATAATTGATGCACACAAAGAAAGGCTCTTTGACACACTTGTAGTACATATGTGTGAATTTCTGTATGCCAGCCAGGTTTTTTGCTCATGGTGTGCTTCCCGCCCACATAATCTTTGAGCTGTCGAGCTCTCAACCCTCCAACTTACCTGTTTATTGTGCATTTTGGCACCAGTGAAGGTTGTCATGTAGAATTTTTAAAGGCATGCATGGTCACTTTTCTCTTCCAGTTTAATTAAACTTGCTTTTTTAAATAAATAAACCCAGTTGAGGTGTTACCTTCTCTTATTTTATTATCTCACTACTCATTTAAGTGTTTTGTGGAACTTAAAAGTGGTAGATAGTTTTATGTAATTAAAAACTTAGGGCTGTCATGATTTGTAAAGTCAAATACAGGAAATTTAGAAACTACTACAATTTCTACTGTGAACTAATGTGCCTGTGAAGTGGCTGTGAAGGGACGTGTGTAGTTCTGCAGCAGAACAGTGTTCATGCAGAAATCAAAGTATCATCCAGATGCAAAGCAGGGAGAATGTCACAGAAGAGCATTGTTTAAAACTTCATCCCACCTCCGCTGGCTTCCATCTTTCCATTGCTTACCCTTCCGCCGTGTCTTCTAGAGGTAAACGACAAACAAGCATCCAAGCCAGCCACCTTTATCGCTTTGTTCTCCACTTCTTATGTAGGTGCACTTAGGCAATGGACAAAAATCAGGGTTGGTCAGTCTGTGTCTGTGTACCAGTTAGAAGTCATCCATCAGCAGCTGACCACAATAGTTACCACAACATGAACATACTTTTGTGAATAACTCTCAGCCCAACGTACTCCCCAGCTGGCTTGTTTCTCTAAAACCTGGTGTATTTCTTTCATGCACTGTTATGCTCTCACTATCTGTGTCATCGAAGACTATTTTTAGCCGCACTGTCAGCGTGGATCTGCTCAATAGACTTTCAGTAAAACTCCTGTTGGCCTTTTTTTTTTTTGACTGATATGATCAAATGTGAATTTGGTAGTAAGCTCCCTGCTCATACTGTCATATTATGCTGTAACACTCCAATTTAAGTCTAAATTGGAACTTTCATATAATGTGTTGAATAGTCTCTGAGTCAAACTCACTTTGCTCTGTGTCTTCTCTTTCTTTGACTCTTCTCTTCTCTTAGTCGATGCTGTGACAAGAAGAGCTGTGGAAACCGTAATGAGACACCCTCAGACCCCGTTATCATCGACAGGTACTGACTCTCACTTTGCCCTTTCTTTTTTTCTCCCACTCTATCCCCTGCACATACACAGGCCAGACATATTGGATGAGGGACTGTGCTGACCTGTTTGGGTAGCAGGATGGGACGGGATGTTTGTGTGGCTAGATGATCTCATACTTATTGTGCCTTATTTTTTGAGACAGAGGGAAACGTCTTAGAGAAAAGCTTTTCATTTAAACAATGAAGCTTCCCAGTGGTGAAAGTGGCAGCATTTAAAAGTCCACACACCCTTACAGATCAAGTGAAAGTCCATTTCAAGTGTGTTATCACCAATCTGTTCAGAGGGGATATGAATGCACTTCAGCAGCTCTGTTGCAACCTAAACACTTGTGCATACCTTCAGACTCAGGTGAACAACCAGTACTTTGATGAATGAATGTCTCCTCCACATAAAGCAAAATTAAAAAGCTGCGTACAAGCAGGAGCTGTCTGCTGTTCTCGTTCTGCATCTGTGTGTCTGTCTTTCTTCCTGCCTGTCTGTCTGTCAGAGTGGAGGACTGAAGTTATCCCTCCCTTAACACCCGTCCCACCCCTCTTTCTGTCTCTCCTACAGCAGCACAGAAAAATGGGTCATGAGCAAAGAAAGAAGTGGCAGAGAAAAACTGAAATGAGAGCCAACCTTGTTTTAATCTGATTCCTACTTGGCAGTTGTTTTAACCCTGTGTGAGCAGTTTTGACTGCAGGCACATCTGTGTATGTTTGGATAATTCACAGGGAGAGGAGTGAAATATCCTCGTCACTGTCACCACATTACTACCAAACATGAGTTTTTTTGTCATAAGCAGCAGGAGAGAAAACACACCTCAGCTAACTGTTCAGCATCTGGCTTCATGTAGACTGGCATGAAAATTAGTCTCTTTTTTTGCAGCATGACCAGATATGATGATATTGTGAATTTAGAATATATAAATATAATATTAATATATTAATGCACCTTGGACTTGATGTTGCTGTATTATAAGGTTCAGTCTTAGACCAGTGACCATTTCAGTACCCCTATAGGTATGTGGCTTGTCGCCAGACCTTTCCAGGCTTCTCATTTTATAGATGTGTAAATAATTCTCTATCTAAACCATTTATTTATGCATCATGCAGAGTGGGTGAGCAGTCACAGATGTGGAGAATGTACACTTACACAACTTCTCTTTGGCTTTGGTTGTGTCCATTTGTTTGTCAGCAACATTACACATTTTTCAAATGGATGAGTGCTGACAAACAACTACCTATTAAATAAAAAAAATTTTGTGGCAAAGGCTACATCCATCTGGTTTAATACAGTTTTGACTGATGGGGCAGCCAGACATGGTACCATGTTACTGTTTTGCTTTCATATGATTTTTATCAAGTCAAATATTAGAAATAGACAGCAGGATCTTACAGTAAATGTTCTGCTCTTCAGTCTGTATCAGTATCTCACTCTAATATCTTAAACTTATGCTTACCTTCAATATCCATGCATAAAATATAATCCTCTGTCTTTTTCATGTACTGCATACACGTAAGAAAGAACTGAATCTGTCCTCTCCTCTGGTGTCAAATGCTTGTAACCTAAAAAGCACTTTTTCTCTCATTCTCTTTTTTGTCTGTGTGTTTGGACATATTTTACAGCGTGGATAAACATGTGTGTTGCATATCAAATACACAAACTGCAAAGTTACATGTAATTGTAGGAAAGTAATATAAAAATTAAAGAAAAATTTCACAAGGTGCTAAACACACCCTTGAGTACACAATGATTCAACTTTTTTTCTTGTATTCTAACACAAAAAAAAACCCCACATGTTGACTTTAAAAAAATGAGAGGCGTACATAAAAATGTGTATGTTACCTGTGTGTTTATGAACCATGTTATATTATCTCTACACCGGCTATCTCTGACATCTTAGCTTACACTCCATTATACATTTGCCTGGAAGGTGTGCAAGTGAATGTGTAGAGATGTGTGCATATGTGTGGATAATTGTGGTGTGGGTTGGGCCGCTTAAGGAATTGCAGAAATAATAGACAGGAACCAAGAAAATAATAGAGAGAAATAAAATGTGAGGCACTGAATTGTTTGGAGCATAGATTTGCAATGACTATATGCATAGGCGTGTGTGTGTGTGTGTGTGTGTGTGTGTGTGTGTGTGTGTGTGTGCCTTTTCCTATGGTTAAAGCAAGGAGCATAAGTGAATTCTGGGAGATGTCAGGGAACTTGGTCAGGATGGAATGTCAAGGTTACCCTGGATACCGTGGGATACTTCCTGTACCCCCCACCCACCCCTCCACTTTGCAGTGGTTCACAGCCTCTTCGTGTAACATCTGGAACTCTGCTGTCCGACACAAACATGTGGAAGGAAATAGACACAGAACAGTAATAGCTTTAAGTCTTTTCACTGATTGTAAACACAAAGGAAGTCCAGCATAAATCCCACTTAGTCATCACCTTCCAGTAAAAAAGTAATATTTCCTTTCCCGTTTTTCTTCTTTGTAATTAGAAGAAAGTCACAAGTCTTTGGAAAAATATAACAGATTCCATACAGAGATGGAGGGGCATTCTTAATGGTAACACATTGTAGCTTAATAAGAAAGATGAGCAAACTATCTCCACTAATCAACTATCCATCTGCACAGATGTGCAGAAATGTGAAAAAGAAATGTGGGAAAACAACAAGAGAAATAACAAGTAAAATGCTGCTGACCCCCAGCAGGTTTACAAACGACATAGGATATCATCTAAATCACAATTTTCAAAGAAAAGAACGACAAAGAAACTTTAACTAAAAATTAGCTCATTCCCTGTCACTACACAGCTCAACCTGACAAATCAACGTGACAATAATGAGCTGTGTTCATCACTTTTTCGTAAACATTTCTGTTGGTTAAGTTTTCTCACAGCATTTGATAGCTTTTAAGCACCACCGTTGTTAGCGGTGTCTGAATTTGATTGACAGCTGCTAGCAAGCTGAGACCAGACTGTGGAAGGACATAACAAAGTAAACAAACTTGCCACATCTTACATACATCAGGAAAACAATCGCTTGTTAGCAGAGGAATGCAAAACCATGCCAGCACCAAAACTGGAGAAAAGAAAAACGGAGAAATACTTACATATCTCCCCTTTTCAATGCTCTTCACCAAGTTTCATAAACTTCTGCTTTTTAGTTTATGCATAATCTATTAATAACATACAACATATTTCTCTCTTTTCATGTTTTTTCAAAGGAGACATTCATGAGCATTTAAGTGCTAAAGCCTTCCTGTGTCTGTTTGATGCAGTGCTGTTTGATGGGACACAAAAGGAGAAGTCAGATGTTGTATTTAGAGTTATCTTCTCTTTAAACTTCCTTTCTACCCTTACAAGTATTGCTACCAAGTTGGCTTAAACTCAAACATAGCTACACGATAACACTGATTTATCATCCCAGATGGATTTGAAATATTGCCCAAGTCGGTGCTGACTTTGGTTAGTTCTAAAACATTTACTTCTTAACTTCAACTAATTGTGTTCAATATTGCTTCACAAGTTTTGCTCGCTGAGTTAAAACAGATGCTAAAGACTGCATTGACTTGTGATGCCAAGGGATCCTGACTAATCGCTGTATGCCAGATATGTACATTAGTATGCTTCAAAATGTGCCTATGGAAGAATATCCATGTAAACCTGTTATTAGTGAATCAAATGCGGGGTGAACTGATTTTTTTTTAAAAAAGGAAACCTTTCCGATCAGCATGTGTTTTAATATCCTGTATTACCAAAATGCATAAAATTAGGAGCATCACACTGTAACAAACAGATTAGTGACCACTGGAGTTATTTGTGGATACAAACAAATAAAGTAGTGAGAAAAAGGACTTTCTGCATGTGACTGACAGCTCATTGCATGGTGTCAGTAAAGATGTCATCCATGTGTGCATTTGTGTGCTTGTGTGACTGACAGCTTGCTCATCACTGTGGTGTGTGTGTGTGTTTGTGTTAGAGTGTGTGTGGCCCAGTTAATCCTTGTTGTGGCGCAGTGAGTGTGTCACTGTTTCTCAGGGTTAATATAGGGTTAACGACATGCAACGATATCCTATCATACGCCTGCTTGACTCCTAAAGAGCCACATCCACTCTCCTCTCTTAGTGTGTGAGTACTTTTGTGTGTGTGTGGCTTTCATTCAGTTTTGCCTTGTAAATTTCACTGTCTCCTCAATCAATATCTTCATCACGTCTTATTCCGTTTCTCCTCCAATCCGTATATCCACTTCCCCCTCCTGTATTTATCATTTTCCTCCTCTTTCTTACCCATCCTCCACCTCCACCTCTCCCTTTCTCCCTTTTTTTTTCCTTCTTTGACTCAGTTTCAGTCTCTCCGTGGCCCTCAGGGGTTACCTACCTCACTGCTCAGCTTGCTTCATGTTTAGACTTCTACAATTGGCTTAATAAGCCCAGGCTGTGTGTGTGTTAGAGTCTGTGTGTGTAGTTTCGGGGGTTATAGTCTCAGGCAGTGTGTGTTCAGGGCTTAGATCGGTGTCAAGACTTGAGGAGGGCAGTTTGTGTGTCAGTGTGTGTGTATAGGGGGTGTTATGTGAACCAGTGTGTCGTCTCAGAGTCTAAAGGGGCCCACATAAGCCTGAGGGTTTAAGGGGTTCCCTGTGTGTGCGCACTCTTGTCTGAGTGTGTGTGTGTAATCTATAGGGTTAAGAGGGGTCACAGCTTGAGGAAGAGATGATGGGAAAAGAGGGA